>NW_010266917.1:0-20212 GCF_000690775.1 Eurypyga helias | reverse complement strand
GTGGAAGCACTTGGGTACACTGAGACTTACAGAACTGCAATGGATGGGGTACGAGAGGGGCTTATTCTTTTAAGACTGTTTGCAACTGCAGCTCTGCAACGTCCAGATTAAAACCACATGACCAGAATCCATGGGCTGGAGAGGAGAGGTCACTTTGAAGGAAAGCGACTGACTTGTCCTGCACAACAACTCATTGTGGAAGCCGATGGAACGACTTTTAACTTCACCTTTACCCTTCAACTTTTCTGCTGGGAAAAAGTCATCTCACAAAAGTTGAGCTGACCTATCTTGGGCTGCTTGATACAAGAAGGAAGCCAGTAAGTCCACTGTATCCTGTTTTCCACCACATCCATCAGTATTTACAATGAACACAGATTAGGAATAAATTTTTCACACAGTTTAATTACAAGATAAATTATTTTCCAGTTACATAATTTACATTTTGAACTAAGAAGCCTTTTGTGATTAAAGACTTCTCAATTCTCAGCCTTATTTACTCTTGCAATTGCAGTGCCCGAATCATGCATCCATAAGAAAGCTCAGGCTCATTTACACAGCCAAGAAGTCACTTACATTTCACTGACAAAGGCCAGTTACAGTTACTGTGATGTCTAAGTATCCCCACCCCGTGTTACACGCAACACCTCTTGTTTACTAAACACCCTGTTTACACTCAAACTGGGAGATATTCCAATTGCCCTGCACCCCTCCACCAAAACTCCCTTCAGTGCATTTGGATTTAAGAAAGCCTGATGTAGTATGACTCGGGAGATTAAAAAAATGCTCAAAAGCAATGGGATTCTCCAAACCATTCTGCAGATCCCACTTTTTTCACACCCAGATTTGTTTCATGAAGACGTTACACAGAATCCATATATCTGTCAATGTTTGTGGAATCCTATTTGGAAATTTCTGCAATGTCTTCAAGAGAGAAGACAAAATAAAGGCCTCTCCTGGGAGTTCACACACTGAAGTACAAACTGTGTATTCACAGGGATTGAAGGATGAGATAGGGGGTTTTTTGTTATAAGGCTTTTAATTTTCTGCCATAGGTTGTTTCATCAGAACACAACTGCATTTTATTCATATAGTGGAGTTTCAGTCACTTAATCTGGTCTGGAAATACAAAGCCTCAGTTTTTCATGACTACAAATAAAACTCTACTGGTTTGTGCAAAGCTGCCTACATAATACATGAACTTTCCAGAAAGAGTTTCATTAGCAAAACAAAGTTTCACTGCAGACACCCTGCACTGTCTTTTCATGCAGATGGTCTGGAAAGGGAGTTTAAGAATTATTATACTGTGAGCCATCTAATCCTGTATTCTATCCCCTACAGTAGCCAACATCAAAATCCTAAAATCATTAAACAAGAATACTTTGCTTCCCACACTGGTATTATCTTCAACTTCTAATATTCCTTCACTAGATTTCTATCTGCTTTGCAGAATCCAGTTATCTGGAGTGCTAAGTGTAAAGTAAAATAACTCCTCAGTCATCAAAACAACATTACCTTCCAAGTGTTCCCTTTGCATTTGTTATACACATACAACACTCCACGCTTACCAGTTAAAACCCCCAAGGCCAAAGGACTGCTTACCTTAAATCTGTCAACAGAAACAGATGCCTCCGATAGAGATTTCACTGAGAAAGGTGTTACTTTTAGAGCAAAAGTCATTGAATTAAAGACAGTGACCACTGTGAATGCCTAAAAATGAGACAAGAAAGAGAATCACATTGGGATGCAATATATTAACAGCTCCAACCTTCTAAAAGTTAAAATGTCACAGCAGCAATTCACAGCCAGAGAAAAGACACACAGTCCAAGAATAACCATTTAAGTATGCAGAAAACAGCAGATCTGCCCAACTTTTTCTCCAGGGCTTTATAAAAGACCAAGACAGTCATCCTGAGTGTTTGCAGTCTACCGAAAGCAGCAGCTAACAAATTCTGCGTTAGCCTACTACTTGGGAAGACCCAGGTTCAAACCCTGCTACAAAGACATCTGTGCTGTTTGCATCCAAGCACACGGTAAAACAAAACCATCCGCTACTCCCAGTGCCCCGTCTGAACAGTGCTCGTTCACATTCAGCCCAAAACCTGTTCTGGGGAAGGTCAGGGCTGAAAGAGCACTGACAGCCTTTGGCGCACGACGTGACTACACCTGCTGCTGTGACACCCATCAGATGTTGGCTTCCGGCAGCAAGGCTACAGCCTGGCCACACAGGCACAGCCACACAGCAAAGCGTATGATGACAAGAAATGGCTTAGCAGAAAAATCTGGTGTAGCAATATCGTAGAGAACATTTTCAACACGGCAGTAAGTTACCTGAGCTGCTGTGAGATCGTAGCCAAGGATCATATGGACAGAAAAGGTCACCACGCTGGCAATGACTACAACTATGGGAGCCACACCCACAGTGATGCTCTGGAAGTAGCCCGCTCGCTCTAAGATTTTACGTTCTTCCTCACGAATTTCTAGAAAAATAAAGAGAAACACCATAACTGAAGGATGATTCGGAGGGTACATACACTACCACAGCACTATCAACACTGAGGAAGAGCCTTAACTCTAGGCTTTAGCATTTATCATGTTATATAGCTTCTTACAGAAGACTGCAGTTACAGAAAAGCAAATATAATGGTCTCTAAATCTCCATAAGAATAGAGGTTTTTATCATTTAATGTGCTAGCTGCTCTGTTTTTAAATAAAAAACAGAACAAAACTTAAAAATTCAAATCAGTGCCAAGCCACAACCACCGTTATGCTAGAAGGTGAAACCTGAGACGCAGGTCTGTTTGTCCAACCCGTCATGCCTAACAAACAGGAAGCCTGAAGGACGAAAGCGTTACCACCCTGCGACTACATCGACATCTGCGGACCTGAGGTCGAGGATGCACCGGGCTGCTAAGCCACAGGGCACCTGCACGAAAGGGAACAGTCAGAGATTGTGTGAACTCACTTTGAACGTTCTGAGAAAATGGTTTGACCCAGGCATACATTTTAATGAACTTAATGTAATTAAGAACTTCGTTCATCTTTTGCACGCGCTCATCTGTTGTTGAGACGCATTTTCTTCTGAAATAAGCCGTGAGGCGTGATACGAACATCTGAAATGAAAGGCAACAACGGTGCAACGTTAATGGCAACTCAGAAAGAGCAAGTACATTCAACTCCTCCTCATGACCAGAGAAAGCTGACTTTGAATCTGAAAAAGGGATTCAGGGATGTTGTTTCCAGCCTTTTACGTTAGAACATTATTCATATCCTCCCACCCCATCTGCACTCAGCACTAGACTCACACAGCAAGTTTTAACAAAAATACAGTTTGTGAAAATAAAGGTGTAAGCTTTACCAACATCGAATAGTACCAGATTGGTTAAAGTTTCTGAAGCACAAAGACTAAAACCACATTAACCTAAAGACACGCCGAGTTGACCCTCATGGCCAATGAACAGTGGAACCCGTTTTAGCCAACCATTCAACTTGGTTCTATCAGGCAAAAAGAGGGAGCTGGACTTCGCCCAGCCCAGATCAAGTTCTACCATACAGCGATGCTACGAAGGTGGTAAAACAGTTTTAACATTTCAAATAAACCAATCTAAAAATAAATGGTTAGTTTCTAATTATCTGCTGCTTTTACATTCATCCTGCTCCCCATCTGAAATTCAAAACTAACACACTACTTCAGGAAGTTTCCAGCTCCTGTCCCATCTTCATACTCCTGCAACCTCTTTCAGAGTCCCCACCAACTGAGCAGGACTGCTGAAAAGAACTGGAAAAGCTGGTCAAACTCCACTCCTCATTCCCCTCTCTTTAAGATGTAATACCTATGATTTTAATCCTTACTGTTGGCCAGATAAACTGGACCAAAGTGGACCTCACAGCATTCCGCCTCCCTGCTTTTAAAAACATGCATTACGCGACACACGTTGAGCAGCCTTACAGGGCATTTTAGAGGCCAGAAGCTTTCAGCTCGAACTAGCCCATCTCACAGCTCAGCGGAACTTGCGGCAGGAGTAACTAACCAAGAACACCCTTTTCCCACACGCGGTGCTTTTCTACATCTTCTGTTGAAATCAAGAGTGATGCGCTCACGCCACCCTGAGCTCCTGTTGTGCACAAGCTAGAGGCCTTGTGTCTTTCCAACCTCAACCACAAGCACCTGAGCATTCAGCAGCATCATTATTTATCTGTCAAATACATCAGCTTTCCTATTACCATTTTCTAATTTTATCAGCTTCCCATTTCCAAATTTCTGCTTAACACATCATCTTTAGAAACACCTTCAATAACATGCAGCGCCATAAACAGCCTAAATCTAGCCTGTTTCAACACCTTCTATTCAGGACTATACATATGCCTGACATACTGAATGACGAAGTCTTATCTCTTTCCAACTCACCATTGCTGGGTAGAAAAGGATGAAGACGGCAGAGCCCAAGAAACCTGTTGGACCCAGAATAATCACGTTATAAACCATTCCTAAGATGGCCACAATAGGGCCCCCAGCCAACAAACTGCCAACTGCTGCAGCTTCAAACATCCTTTGGCCATCATTGGAGCATACATTTATGAGCTGAAAAACACACGTAACAGATTATTTAGGTTTAAGGCACGGCTCATTCTCAAAGGGATATCTCGCATATCCCTTTTCACACTGCGATTTCCAGAACGATGCTGCAGCTTACCTCTCCAAGAGACTTCTCCTTGATGTTCTTCAGCTTAAGTATTTTCTTAAACGCCATCGTCAAGACAGCTCCACGCAGTCTGACCCCGGTGCGGTAATTCAAAGCCCACGTTAGCGCAAGTGACCAAGATCGCACTATTTCCGTCATAAAGATGCCAAAAACTAAAAACAAGCTGTACTGCAGGTTGGACTCGCTCTGTTGGGTATACTCCAAAAGGTGTTTCACAACGAACGCCTACAGGAAGAAATGCAAGCTTGCGTGAACACCCCATCATCCCAGAAGACCATGCAACAACTTTATGTTAAGTTAGAAATAAGTAGGCTACTTTGCTTTTACAAGAGCCGTTTGAGATAGAAAGCATCTTCTTTCTAGAAGTAAAAGGTGTCAATACAAGTACTGTAACACAAAGCCCTGCTGAGAGCCAAGCACCGAGTCAAATTTGGTAAGTAAAGAGAGTTTAATTTGGAACCATATTTCTCGCAGCACGCTTCTAATCCTCCGTGTCTTCTAACTTAACATAAATCTGTCAGTTAGCTGAAAGCAATGCATTATCACGTAGGAGAGTTTTAAAATATAGTCACTACTTAAACATCTGCGCACATTAAGAAACATTCCTTTATGTGACATTAAGACCTTTTTTATTTTATCTTTGGTTTGCTTCAAACGTGCTTATTTGATAAAAAGGAACAATGTACCTACAGTTGTAGAGGGGAAGAGTGAGAAGGACATTTGCAAAACATTCCTGGAAATAAACATCAGCAGTTTAATAGTAAAGAAAAAAACAAGCAGAAAGCACAAGGTATGCAATACCACAAATCATTGGGGACAGGGGAGAAAAAAAAAAAAGACAAAGAATTAACCATTCAAGCCCTCCCCATACCCTCTCCCCCCAGAAACAGAAACACTTTACCTCAGGAATCACATTTCAAACATCACCTGCAGAAAGAGGACAGCCCCCAGAACCACCGATTCCCACCTCCAGCTCTTTGTGGTCCAACGGCACAGTGTAACATCATACAACTCACAATCACCAGCAATATTAAATACTATTGACTGCGAAACAATAGGCTTTTATTTGAGATAAAGTGCCATCTTAAATAGTAACATCTCAGAAACACTGTACAACAGGTAGAGCATTGTATAAACATACAATCTGCACATACAGCATCGTTATAAAGGGCTAATATAACAGTCTTAGCCTCTGACATAAGCTAGATTGGAAACTACACACAAAATTATAGATACAAAACAGAATAGCATTTGTTCGTGAAGTCCAAAAGAAGTCAAACTTGCAGGTGCCAACAGAGGAGGCTTCCAAGGCTGCACAAATCCTGAAATCTGGTTTAAAAAGTATCCTACAGTAAGGCTTCACAGAGAGCAAAAGATTTCTTAGAGAGCTTTTCAACCAATGATGCTTTAAGATACTGGTGCTTCTGATATGCTGACACAGAGCAGAGAATTACCTTTGCCCACAATAAAAAAGCAACCAAAAAAAAAAAAATCTGAGACCAAAGGAAATATTTGAGAAGCCTTTCACATCACAGTCCGTTGAAGTCCTCTTGGCTAAACCAGGTTTTGCAAATAAGAGTTCTGTAGAATTTGAAGAGAGAGGAAAAAAACCCAAACGCCACTACTTCAGCAAAGGTATTGATAGCTATAGCCCAGCACCAAATAACAGAAAAAATGGAGATCAAAATTCATCTGTTCTGAGGAAAATAATTCTGCACATCAGAACCAAGGAAACATGCTGTAAATAATTTTGCTCTTTCTTTTTCACAGGTGTGATTTAAAGCCAGATGTCCATCAGGTTTTGGAGTGGCTACTGAGAAAATTTACATACCGGTCCCTGAACAAATGTGGGGGGCTCACATTCACAGACCTAGGGCGTTCCAACTTTCTCCTTACTTGGGTTTAGTTTTACATCGTCTGTTTGGACCACAACTGCATACAGTTGGTTTGCAGTTACTAAGGAGATTACTGACTTCTTTTTCCAGTATTCAATCCAACATATGCAACCGAGTCACTGAGCAATTGGGGTGAAAGTCACCCTTTTTCCTCACGAGCTGTAACTCAGCATGGTCGCAGGCTGCAAGCACTTTCTCACACACCACAGCATTGCTGAAAGTCTCCAAGAGAGGATGTATAAAGATAGCAGATGTTTCCTGGGGTCTCATTTCTCTCAAAGCTTTTTAGTGCCATTTTTCAGCACTATTTTATAGATTCAGCATCTCAGGTGACGAAATAGAGACCAGCTTACATTATACCCCCATTTTTTTTTTTTCCAGAAGAAGAGAAAAGAGGAAACAGCAGATTAAAGAATTTTAAAAAGGAAGGGGAAAAGAAGTCACACAGAATTAACATTTACATCTGAACACATACTATATGAATCTGAACTAGTTTAATGACAAGAATCCAGCATAAAGTTATTTACAAAACAGAAGAAAGTTACGGTACAAAAACTAAAACTCGAGCTAACGGGGAAAACGGAACTCCTGTGACTATTACTGCAGCGGTTGGTACTAGCTGCTCGGCTGTCGTAAGCATTCCCATTGAATAAACATTACCTTACCTTCGCTCTTGGCGTTGGCTCTGCCCAGCAGGACTGTCTCATTCTGACGCAGAAAACAGCCATCCTGAAAATTCTAAAGAACAGCTTCTGTCACTGGTCCCACTGCAGCGCCGGCGTCCCTGCTGCAGCCAGCGCGCGACAGCGCAGGCCAGGCTGCAACTGGAGCCAACTGGGAAATTGGGAAACTTACCTCGGATAGCTTACCACTCCCCCCTCCAATAACTGACCAAAGTGCCAAGCTGTACTCCACTAAGATAGCAAGTTTCCCCATCTCCCAAACAGGAAGAATAGCTCTGAACAGTTGCAAACGGGTACACATTGTTCAGACCTGGAGTTAAACTGATCGTGTTTAGTAGTCAAAAAGCTTCTTTGCTCCTCAACCCCAACCTGAAAGTTTTGGTAGCTGATCAAACAGCAGCAAATATTCCCTGGAGATAAATAGTATCTCACCTACACAAGCACCTTCTGATGGTTATTACAAGGCAGTCTGACACATGCAGCTATCTCGTCAGGTTACAGGTTTGGATCCTGGGCCAAATGCAGAATTTATCAAAACACCAAAAGGGAAGGCCCTTGAAGGATCTTTCCAGTATCAAAAAACACCCAACAAAGGAAGTCTGCAACAGCCCGTTTCCAGTTATAACCATCACAATGCTCAGTAGCAAAGCCACAGCTGCTGACTGGCATTTCAAGGCCACAGACATTCAATTAAAATTTTTGAAGTTTAATATCGTGTTTAACTCCATTTTTGTAATTTTCACCAACGCACGAGGTCAAGTGCTTTTCCTGACCTCCCTTTTCACCTTCAGACGACTGAAAGGGTGTAACAATACAAGGAAGCACTGATACTTCTGAGGAGACAGCATAGGCATATCTATGAGGCATGCCATTTTTAATATCAGGGAGGAGGGATGGTAAAGGCTTATTTTTCATGCCAAATGATGGAACCAAAAGGGAATTTTTCCTTATTCAAAGAAATTAATAAGGTTGCCTATAAACGGGCAGATGTCTACAGATAATTTTAAATTACCCAAATTGAGCATCAGTTGAAGCGGTAACCCCCAGCCTAGTTGAGCTGGTTTGTTTTTCTCCTTTCTCTCCCCACTCTCTCTCGTTCAGCAGTTGGGCTGAGACAAATTGAGAAAGTTATACTACAGAAATTAGGGGCAACCCTGCTGCAAGTTTTCTTAAAGATAAAAGCAGCTACTACAGCCCTGTAGTGAAACAATGACAGAAGCTCTTCTTGGGGAAAGCTAGCGCTGTTAAAACCTTAATCATGACTTATTGTTAATTACCAAAGTATGTTCGTATATTTTATAATACAAGCTACTATCAATTATTACCAAGAAAAACAATACCACAGAAACATTTATTGTCATTTGTATTACATGAAACAAGGCAAACTTTAAAAAGGTTTAAAAAGCAGAACATCATTTTGATAAGACATTTAAAAGCAGGAAAACATTTTAAAAAGACATTTCACCTAACAGTGCACCCAAGCGTACTTACCCAAGAAATGAAACTTCAGCTTACCAGCACACTGAAACGTGTACTACTAGCAGTAAAACTGCTCCTACTCCTCAAGGGAAATGTGTAGAGAATAAATTTAGTCAAAATTTCAACTGTAAATCTGCACAGCACGTGCAACAAACAGGTGACAAAAAATGGTGTGAATGTCAAGTCCCATACGTTGTTATCTTCATTACGACCCACAGCAACAAACAGCAGCAGTTCCTAGAGGCAATAACACTCTAACACTTCTACGTGAAACCTGTCTGACCATTCTCTGCAGGACCAGCAAAGACTATACCCACAGGCTTCTTGAGACCTGCTCATATTACTTAAGTAGTGCTCTAATAAAATTGTTTCATTCCACTTCTTGAAGGCTGTGCTATTAATGTCAATAATCTAAGATCAGTGTTTTATCAGACTCAATTTTATTCCAAGATAAATTTACAGAATTGCAAAAAAGAAAAAGAAAACAATTAAAAGACCTGCACATAAGAATTTTATGCAAAAAGACCACATACCAGTTAAGGAAGAACTTTATACGAAAAACCGAGTGTGCATTTCCTCCAAGACACCTAAACTCCCCCTCCCTTCTCCAAGAACTTGCCTCGGTATTCAGCAACTGATCCACCATCAGCTGTAGGAAACCTATCTTGGATTATTGAATCACTCTGGAATTTTTTGCCTCAAAATTTCTAGCTAGTCAAAACATTCAAGCGATTCTGCACTGAAACATTAATATTTTACAGTAGGCCGTGAGATGGAGCCCTCTGGGGTCGTTAAAAAAAGGATGGATATTACTTACTGGTCCACTAAAACCCGCGAGCTGCGTGATCATCAGACACACTATGGAAATGATGAGCCTGGTACGACAGAAAATCCACACAACCCTCCGGAGGGAAGCATCGTCAGGCCCACTTTCTTTCAGTTCTTCCTGCCACAATCTCTCCAGCCTAATAAAAAAAGAAGTTTCACGTTATAAATTTTTCACCATGAGAGAAGATACAGTCTCAAAGGTTCTTTGTGAAAATTCCAAGCAATCCCTAACCCAGATCAACCGAAATTACTAGATATCAAGAGAAAGAAGTACATGGCACTTCCTGTGAGGTAAAGAGAAGTATCTGCATCTTGAAATATCTGTGTGTGTGTTACTGCTACAGAGGAGAGGGATGAAAAACACAATGCCTTTTGCTTTGCCTAGAGTCTCTTTGGCAATCGTAACATACTGACTTGTCACAGGCTTTACTTGCTGAACTGACAGAAGAGCTGAGGAGTCAAAACCTGAGAAAAATTCTCAGAAGCCAGAAAAGGTTAGCCTGATCACAAGGTCTGACCCATATTCAAATCACCTTGCTACCCTCAGTATTACTTTTCATGATTTTAGCGCAAGATTTTTTTCATCGTAGCCTTGAGAAAGAACTTTGTTATAATAAAAAATAAAGACCTGCAAAACCAGAAAAACAATTGCAAAAATACCCCTGGAGATGGAACCCTCCAAGTTCACTGAAATCAGCAAGAGTACAGAAACGGTGGGGCAGGAAGAAGTGGTCTATGAAAGATAAAACTAAATTCCACTCCACTGAGAAAGGCAGCACAAAATATCAGTGCTGCTTTTCCAGGGCAATACTACAACATTGGCTGTGAATTAACATATAAAAAAAAATAAGGAACAAGTTCTACCTTCTACAATTGACATCTGAAGACTCATGCCTTGATAAGGACCATACATCATCCATAAACAGTTCCCCTTTCTTGTATGCTCTGTGGGCCAAGGGAGTGAGCCAGGAGAAGGTCATGCAGGAGAAAAGCCCAGCATTATCAACAGGGTGCTGGTGTCTAAATGAAAAAAAATAATCACAAATAAATGAGAGAGGGAACAGAATTGTAAATCCTTGAGAAAAACAAAGCCTCCTCTCACTGGAAGCACCCGGAGTACCAAATGGCCCAGGCTAGTCATACTCACTAAACAAATTCTGACCTTTTCCGTGTCCCTACAGCTGCAGTCCTGCTTTGCGACCGGTTTGGAAAGCAAACACTGCATCAGTTCTTTTGCAGCCAAAAGACTTACTTGGAAGTAGTCCGTATGGGTTTCAGCACATTCAGGCCGTGGTGGTATTTGCCCTTGTGATGCTCTTCATCCAGCATTCTCAGCTGGGAATGCACGGAGGTGTCCAGCGGCAGGCCCTCTGCCCGAGCAGCTGCTTCCAAGGCATCCTGGCATTCAACCTGCTTTCACAAGACAGACACCAGAGTCAGGGTTCAAAACTACATTGAAAGTCCGTGACTCCAGCAGCTCTGCGCCTCTTTCTTCCGCAAAATAGCGCGCACCAGCAATCGCTATCATTTATATGGCTCAGAGGACGGGCTTCAGCCCGGCAGCAAAGACACGGAAGGCACACGCTCTAGGTCTGCGTTACATTGCCGCATTGGTAAAGCATAAAGTGACACCGGTATTGTGCCTCTGCATTCACAGGGCAAGTGGATAGACCGGGCTAATCTTGCATCCTGCCACAGGAAATACAATGGAGAAAAATTACAAAATCAAGTACCTCTGACATCAGTTCAGGAAATCAGTGACCGGCTTATGCAGTAAAATGAAGACACACATCCTTGGGGGATTTACACCCTCATAGTGTAATTTGGATATTCTTATCCAAAGAAAATTCAAATTCTTTTTAGAATACTGCTGAAGTCCCTCTCTCAAAAATACCTTGGATTAGATTAAAAAAAACCAAATACACATGAAGCACAATTATGCTTTCTTTTATCATGTTTCCTGCTTTTTCTCTTTTCCCATTAACTAAAGGGAACAAAGATGCCAATTTTCTCTGCTCCCAGCCACGCTTCTCAATGGCAATGATAGCAACCACCACTTACAAGGCAAGCTTTATCTCAGGGGAGGTCTTCCACAGCCCTAGTGAAAGGCAGCCCTAAATGCTAATCTAAGAGGAGAAAGGAAACAGCAACGACATGGAGGAGTCAAAACGCTGCAGCGCTCAAACCAACCTTTTGATCAGAAGCTGGATGTGCAGAGCTACATGAGATTAGCTCACTATCGATATTTACAGAGGGCTGACTACTGGTTCTGCTAACTTAATGGACCATTTATGGCAGTGCTGTGTTACCTGTTTATATTCCAGGTTGGTGGTGTTTTTTTTGAAACGGAGCTACTTTGTGGAAAAAAAACCTCAGTTCTGAGGTAAAGATCTTCCTGGCTGTCTCACAGAGATACTGCGTTTGTTCTTAGTTACCTTACCAGAGCACAGTTACTTTATTTCTTTGAAAGAGCCACTGTAAAAACCTTGTAGCCACCTAAAAACACAGTATCTGCAAAGCCCTAAATACCCATAAGGCGGCAAACACTTAGTTTTTAACTTGCCATCAGCTAATTTTTGTCACAAATGCTGCCATTTATCAGAGACTTGGACTGCGTTGCATTAACACCTAAGCATGGAGCCACTCACGTGAACAACAAGGCCAAGAAACGGATAATAGCATTAAACTGTCCCTTATTTATTTAACCACACTACTCAAATAGTGCCTAAGCATCTTGTCAACAAGCCACGGTCCTGATATCAAAAAGCTTATTTACTAGTCCTAAAGCTATGATTACAAAAGAAGATAGCAAAGCACTAAGAAAGCAAAAGAAAATTACAACATTATGCCACATGGAGTGACTCATAAGTATGTAAGGCTTGAAACGTGAATTAAAAGACTTCTCGCTCAATTTATATTACATTCACCGAAACCGAAACATTCACCCTTCACCGAAAGGGTTATCACACACTGGAACAGGCTGCCCAGGGAGGTGGTGGAGTCACCATCCCTGGATGTGTTTAAGAGACGGGTGGATGAGGTGCTGAGAGATATGGTTTAGTGGTGGACAGATACGGTTGGACTGGATGATCTCTAAGGTCTTTTCCAACCTAGTGATTCTATGATTCTATTACTGACTAAGGGTAATACCACCTTACTAATCTGCCCAAATCAGCATTAATAAGGGACCTGCCAAAATGTCTCAAAGGACTGAGCAGTGGACTGCACCACTGTTTTCTGGTTACAGCAGAGGAATTAAGCGCTCCTCTGCTATGTCACCCACATTGGGTAGATCTGCCCCAACACCCCACTGCTGACAAGCTTGTTTGCAAGTCATGGCACAGGCTGTTTGCAGAATCCTTGTTTTTTCCAGAGCGCACAAAAAGTTAAAACAAAAAATGTCTTTCCAAGACCAAAACCACTGTATTTGTTGGCATATGAGAAGTTGTTCACCACTTACAAACCAAAATAGCTTTTTAATAAGAAAGCACTATTGCAAGACTGTATTTTTCGGCAGCCCAAGGATAATGTTCTTAAACATTCACTGTGAAAAATAATTAAACTCTCTAGAGCTGCTCAGCAGAATTCTCTCAGCAAAGGTGGAAAAGATGCACTGAGAAAACATCAGGGCCTTTGAACGGCCTTCACGACATCCTGCTGTATAGGCAAGCGTAAGTGTAACCGCCTAGTCGAGAACATTGCTCATCTCCACCTTGGCAAGGCTGTCACAACCCCACACGTACGACTCTGGAGAAACAAAGGCATGGTACTACAGTACAATTAACATTCTAAGAAAGACCACAGTTGTGTCACATTAGAAAAATCTTCAAAGCGTAGAGTTTATCAGGAAGAAATGAGACTCCTACCCAGCTCTACAGTGCACTTGTAGAGCAAAAGACTGAAGTACAAAAACTAGCAACCACTCCAACGCTGTTAATTTAGGTATTTTTTTCAGGTGTTCATCAGCTGGTGATATCCTGATTGCCTGCATGCTTGCACAGTTTTCTTGGAAACTAAAACCTCAAAGGAGTCATTAGCAATGTGATACAACAGGCTCCAGCCCTGCTCTTGAAAGAAACGTCTAATGTCTAATAAATCACAGCTGCACTATCAAAGAGAAATCAGACAGCACTTTGTCTAATTCGGCAGCTTATTAGCAAAGCAATACAAGCAATGAGCCAGGTGATACAACCCGGTGTTGGTAACTCCGAAGAAATGCTCACAGAAACAAACCAGGCCTAAATCAGGTATCACAAATGGGAATCAGACATTTCTTGAAAAAACAGCAGCTCACTACTCAGCATCATTAAAAAGGCCAAAAGACAATGAAGAATTGTTACAAAAGACACAAAGAATAAAGCTGGCAACATTACCGTAAAAACCCTTGGGATTTTTGAACACTGAAATCAGTCCCCTGTAACTTCAGTTCAAAAGGGGTTTATACTTAAAGTGCCTTTCTGGGACCAATGAGGACAGGTGGGATTGGAACAGCTTCCCCACAGGCATAAGTTTAAGACTTTTCAGTTGCAGCGAATAAAGACAAAGTACAGGTATTTGAGAGCCCGTAAAGCCACAAATGAAATGAAGAAGGGAACTAGGGAACCATCACCAACTGTTCTTACAACAAAAGAACTGGGCACTCGGTGGAATTGATGTTTTTCAAACAAGGCATACCTAAATGTAGAATTCTCTGTCATAGGGTGCTGTAACGTTCAAATGCATAAATGGACTAAAAATGGGAACATTAAACTTGCCTAGGATAAGCATATCATGACACAACGTTAAACGCAGGACAGAAGGCAACAGCGATCACTTCCCCAGCAACTTATTAATAGCTGGTGGATTCCAAAGATTTTCAGAAGCCGTGGGCAGCTGCTAACAGAGGTAATGGTTCTGCACCCCACATGTCATGAAGCTGTGGCACACCTGGCTGCAGGCTGATAGGATTCAACAGATGACTGGGAAAGTTAACCAACAAAGAAGAAGTTTTAATCCTGAGGGCAATTCCCTGAGAAGATGGAGAGTACTGAGGAAGTATCACTACACACATCATCTTGTTCTTTCACCTCCACAGCTAGCTCAGACAGGCAGAGCAAGAGAAGTATGGCCGGTGCTGCTACCACAGAGCGTACCTACCCCCTTCTGACTTTCTGCAACTTGAGAGGGCAACAAACCCTACCAGCAGCTGCTAGTGTGGTTTCCTTGTCCAACAAATCGGTCACAGCAACAGGAAGCACATAAGGTAATGGGAGAACCAGAAAGACATGGCTGGCTCAAGATAAGCCACAGATAAAGTCTGGGTAAGGTGAGGAAAATAAGTTAAGGGCCAGGAAAAAGACTGACTCGTTAAGTTAGAGACAGCAGTACCAAATGCACAGTCCACAGACCAAGGCCATGAAAATACAGAAAGCTTAGGAGCCAAAGTACGTAGCTGTACGTGATGTCAGGAGGTAAGCAGGACAGTTCTGCGGGACACGAGAGGCATCAGGAACATTACACAGGAAGGCGTGCAATCTCAAATATGCAAAACAGGTACTTCGAAAACCTGCTAAGCAGCCAACATGGGCATTATCTCTGAGGGTGAGGAGCAGGCAAAGAAAAAGGAGGCAGCTGTGTTGTATATGGGAAGGGAAAAAAAAAGAAAACCAGTAAGATCCTTTCACATAGGCAAGCTCCTATGGAACAGAGGGTAGAATTTATTGGTTTGACAGCTGTAATGTCAGATAACAGCAAAACCAGACAAGCCTGGAGGACAAGCAAAACCAATTTTTCCATCCCTTACTCATCTTGCAGAGAAAGAATGTGATGTGTATGCAGTCAACATAAGACTCAAACCCCACCTACAAACTACTGTCTCCCCTTCCACAAGGCAGAACATCTTCCAGTGCTCAGATCATTGCAGGGAAGAAGCTGCACTTTTTCTGGTCCTACTGCTACCTGACAAGAAACTAGAGCAGACACATAAAGGTTTCTTTTATTAATCCTTGCAGTTGACATCGCATACAAAAGCTACTGTGGTTGATTTATTATTACGTAAAGTTTGTTTTTAGTGAAGAATTCTTGAGTTAGTAATGCTGCAGAACAAGAACTCCCACCTCTTGCATTTAGAGGTGGGAGCTCAACAGGCCTCTTCACTCCTTCATTTGAGTTCCCAGTAAGGAGAGGCAAATGGGAAGCTAACAGACCAGCACAATAGAGCTTAGGACGGCACACGGGGACATAAGGCATAAGGTCTGCTCAGTGGTTAAAACCTTCCCCATACTACAACTCTGGAATGAACAGCAATTTAGAAATGTTTTAAAGAGCCTTCATTAAGGAACTGGTGTTTCAAAGCAACATTGTTTATTAGCTTGTATGGGCTGCAGAACAATAGTATTGACTGCTCCCGTTGGCTTAAGGATAACTAAACCAAAATAAGACAAGAGTCTAGAAGAGATACTCTGAAGTTGTAATTACATCCATCTTCCCAGAAAGCCCTCCAAGTCTTTCCAAGCACAATCCCACTTGAAAGTAGTTAGGAGTTTTATACATCGCTTTTGCAGGCAGCGCTGGCAACCCCTAAAACACTGTTCTCCAGGCTTCTGGCAGTCACTGAACGCAGCAGCACCTAAAAATTAAGGAGGTTTGCATGTTCAAACATTGTCAAATCTGCTGCTGCTTGGCAGAGCAGCAAGTGCTCTACGAACTTTATATTCCACTGAAGTAAAGTTGTTCTTCTTCCATTGCATTTGATGCAGTACAATCTATAAAAGTATTAAGGGGATTTGCAGCATGAGACTCCCAGCCTACTGTACAGCTCAAATGCTTTAATACCCTGCCTGATTAAAACATGAGCCTGTTTAAGACTAGTTTGGTGTATCATGCATCCATACTAGCGGTCTCCCAGCAGGAGAGGCACTGGGCAAGGAGACACTGATCTTTTAGATGCCTGGATACACTGATTGCCAAGTACATACAGCACAGCTGAACTCACAGCACCAAGGCAAGACCACCAGATAGCTTTAGATGCCCAGAAATTATGGTTACAGCTTCCAGAACTGCTGCACTGAACCAAGCCAAGAAGTTATGGCCTGCATCTTCTTTGACCTCCTGACAAGTGGTGTATAAGCTAAAGCTCATGTCTCTGCTGCCTTCCCAGCTCCCGCTACAGGGAAGAACAGCTCCTCACAGTACCAACTGTATTTCAAATGTAGGAATAAGTGCAGCTGTGCCATATTTCTCTTAAGTGAAAAGAGAATTAGCTGTTTAGAAGTGTGCTCTAACTTGCCATGAAAGTTCAGAGTTTCAACAGCTTGAAGTACAGTCATTCACCCTTAACACACTGTTATGAGTGCATCACACAAGGCCTCTGCAGTTGCTTTTCTGGGCTAGGATTAGCAGAAGCTGAATTAGCATTTGAGTCATGGTTTCAAAGCTAGCCAGAGTTTTCTGATCTAATCTGAGGATGTGTAGTCTCCCAGTAGAGCCTGGCACTGATATTGGGTCTCTATAGCCATAAAAGACCACGGTATGCCTGTTTGTGATGAGCCTGAATATTTTAGTGACATATGTTGAGCACTTCTAATGCATATAGAGTCCTTTCTGAGCACTGGGATATTAGTTTCTTCCAGGAACATAGCTTCTTTGACCTTGCCCTTGAATTCTAGCAGGCATTAGCATTGAGGTGAGATGTTCTAAACAACTCCCTGGTAAATCCCCTTAATTCCTGCAAGACAAGAAATGCAGTTTGGCCTGCAGTGTTCATTTTAGGATTTTGCAACGGTGTCTGCTGTGTATGCATCTGAGTAGCAGCTATACACCTGCTCAGGCTTCTGGTATACATGAATCCACATTTTGTTTTGCATTAAACCCCAGTATTCATGATCTTGTAATCAAACGATATAGGATTCATTCAGACCCAAGGTTGTATTGATCACGCAGCGCTGGAGCTACATAGGTTACTGTACTGTTAGTGTGCATCACAGCACGCTCCTGTGGAACTAGAAATAACAATCAGCTTTAACTACAAGTTGTCCTACAGAACTAGAACCCTACATGTGCTCTGACCACAGAGCTGGGAAGCCAGTGCCTCACTACGCAGACCAAGCTAGCCCAGCACAGGCTGAGGACTCGGATCCTGACTTGCTCAGGTAAGCAGTACTATCCTGAACCACGCGCAGACAGCCTGCCACATGCTGGAGGTGTTCTTACAGTAATATCCTTCACTCAGGCCATGCCTAAGCTGAGTGTCATCAGAAGCTACACCGATCAATCTAGTATAACACCAGGAGTATCCAGGAAGCAGTTAAACTCAAAACTTCTGTGGAATGGAACAACAAGTGAATGACAGTAGAAGCCTTGACAACACAGCATTTACCAAGCCTAATACAGCAGCAAAAGATCACTTGGCAAACACTGCTTTATTTCCTACTTTGTAGAAGAGTTAAGTGACCATATAAACAAAGTTTAACAGCATTAGTTTTGAATTTTATCATAATAGCCCCAGGAAGTAAGTATCCCCTTGCAGTTAGGGGATTTTTTTTTTAAATGCACACTGCAAAAGCTGAAATTCTAAGTTGAAATCAATTGTAATAATTCAGACTTCATCATATACCTGCACCTGTGTCAGTTTTACGTTTTATGGCAATACTACCTAAAGTACTCCCTCACCTTCTATGCAGCTATGATCTGTGAAAAATAAGCCAAGGCTGCACTTGTGTGTAATCTGTTATTAACAGACAAGAGATGCTCAAGCTGCAAAGCACAGCCATGCAGAGCATGATGGCAGCAGTTACAAGTTTCAGAACTAAATGAACACACACATCTTGCACATCTCTCCTAGCACAGCCAAACAGTGATGCTCAGCTGTGTGGCAATTAAAATGAATCTAGCATGTTGCCAGTTATCTTGATCAAGGAGCCAACTGCAGTTTCACCTTCTCCTGCAGTGAGCACCGGCATCACCTCAAACTACTGCAGCTTCTATGGTAAGCCAGCCATACAGCAATATCTTTCTGGGTACAGACTGTTCAGAACACTTACAGCCCTTAAGAGCCTACTCAGGTTGTGATTCCTGCAGTTCTGTGTCTACTTGGTTATGAAAATATGGGATCTTCTGGAAAAATGTAGAGACATCCAGCAGCTTCAGCTACAACTAAAAGCTTATAGCAGAGCTGTCTAGAAGGCCTGCCCTGAGCATGGAGTGCCAAGGCACTAGTAACCAGGCTACATTCACATTCCTACTTTGAACATGTTGCTCAGCACAGTTGGTTCAGACACTTCAGATGCTCCAGAGAGGCTGAGAACCAGAGTTGATCTGACTATTAGACAGTGATAAATCACTTCAAAGCTATCAGTGCTTGAAGGATTTACATCAACTTCAGCAAGTTCCAGTCACATTCTCTGCTGTCTTTGGCAAAAGCCATCAGAGAAACCTGAAAAATAAGAGACCAAGGTAAGTACAGGAGTGTTAGTGGGGCTTCTGATAGCTGAAGTCAGCAACACATTTTTCCTGCATCTTTAAAGTAATATCTACAGTACAACGCTGCCCAGTGTCTTCAAAGGCAGCAATCTGCACTTGAGGCTTACTACAGATGGTAAGGATGCAGTCACTATGCCTCAGCAGCAAGAACCTAATCCCGAACATTACATTCTAGTCAGAACCAGTTACAGCTTGGAGTACAATTTGTAAATTAGTGCCCTAGCATTGTTAACTCTGGGACTCATTTAAAGAATTGAGTTCTCACAAGCATTGAGTATCATGAGAACAAGCTGCTTCTACATCCTCTCTTGTCGTTGCAAATATAATGGAGTAGGGGAGCAAAATACTCACCTGCTGTTCCAAACAAACAAACATGAAGTCTACATTTAAGAACCTATTCCAAAGCCACTTTGAAAACAAATTACTTCTCTTAATCATCTGTCATTTTATAGTACATTATATATACAGGGAGATCTGCCCTCCTTCTCAGAGCACACTGCTTTCAAGAGAAAAGCTAAATAGAATTACTTCAGATACAACCTGAAGGGTACACAAGCATTCCGAGAACAAGAAGTTCTGAAGGTGTAAATATACATCAATATTTCAAAACATCCCTTATTTTTTATTGACTGGTAATAGCTTCTTACAGATGAAGACTACTGACTATAACGCTAGTCAGCAAGTGCACCTACAAGTTCTCCATTCAGAAGAGCCATGCCCCCACATGCATAGTACCCTGTTAATTGGGTTTATTGTATTTGAAACATGTAGTTAACACCCTATTTTGTAGGCTACATTAACGTCTCCAACAAAGACTTAAAAATCAATTGTTACAAGAACACACTGCAGGAACTTATTCATGAGGAGTATATATGCAATCACAAGCTGAATAAAAATTGTTTCTTGAATTTCAGTCCCAGAGCGCCTATTTCAGAGGTCCAAATTTCTATAGCAACATTCCCATTAAGCACCAGGAAATGTTGGATTAGACCTACTTATATTGCAACATGATTTCAATTATGATTCCAGGAAGCCTATTTGAAAAGCCCGTGTTTTTCAAAGAAGTGATCTTTCAGGCTGTGACCAAACAGCATTTAAGCTTCTAAGGAAAGAATTGCAAGATCTTTTTCATTGTCATGAACACCCATTACAACATCCTTTCAGCAGG
>NW_010266916.1:0-2408 GCF_000690775.1 Eurypyga helias | reverse complement strand
GCTTTCGGGGTCCTCTCCTTCCCATCCTCCGTCCTGCCCCCCCGGGGGGGAGCTCACCCCTCACTGATTTCCATATCGCCTCTCTCACCACCCCACCCCCCTTCCGCACACCTCTCCTGCACTCCAGCAGCTCTGATCAAAACCCCGTTATCTTGGAAAATCCCGAGCTTTCTTCCCTTCTACCCTGTTTAGCTCCGCCGTGATTTTACCCAGCCCCGTTACCTAACCCCGAGCCTTGCCCATCCTCGCACACACGCGGAGCCACGCGCGCGGGCGTGGAGCACACGGAGGCATTACTTGGATTATTCTGTTCTGTCCCCGGCCGTAATTTGTGTGTGATTGCACTCACGCTCCTCGATGACCACCTATTTTCTCTCTTTTTTTTTTTTTTTTGGTGGCTTTTGAAATTTTATTTTGGTCCTGCTGCGTTTCTAAGGAATTTCTGTCTGATTTCGATAAGCATCACCGTCTCGGGTGTTATCAGCCAAGACACAAGCTCAGAAGTGACATCTTTTCCACGAATCCAGGAAAGAAGAAAAATCCACTCAGTCCAGATAAATCCTAAGCAATTCCCAACGGGAAAGGCATTGGATACGTGCTTGTCGAGAAAGAGAAAATGAAAAAAAACCACCAAACACCAACCCTAAGCAAACCCACCCTCTCTCGCCTACCTGCTTCTCAAAACCAGGACATTTCTCACTCAGAAATGAATGAAAGAAACAAATTATGGAGCACAAAGAGGGAAGAAGGGGTGATTATTCCCTCCTCCTCCCTGACCAGAGCAAGACACTGACAGGAGAAGTTAGACCTTTGCGTAACCAACGCGCACACACTTGGAAGTTTGCAGGATCTTTAAGTGGTTACCTTACAAATCCCAATTAAACTTTCGACTCCCAAGTGTGGTGGCTTCCCAAGTTACTGCAGTTCCGTGGAAAACACGCTTCTTTTTTTTTTTTTTTCCTGGGAGCAACAAGACCTCTGTGCCAGCCCGGTCCATACGGGTTCCCAGGGCTGCAATAACAGGGCGTGCAGGCTACAGTCCCGGTGTCCCGGGCACCCAGAGGCACCCAGCCTCCTGTGTGCAGTTTGCTATTTGGTTTTGTCCTGCGACTTAAACAGTGTGGAGAAAATATGAAACACGAAGGAGCATCCCTCATCACAGAGCATGTGATGGGTTTAACACGCTAAACTAATAATCTTGTATGAAAAAAGCGAGGAGGCTGAAGAAGGAGAATAAAACCCCCTCAAACACTCAGAATATTCTTTACTGCAAAAGAGCACTTCTGGATGCGTTGCTTTAAATCTCATTCTCTTTTTCTCTCAAAAATGACTGTTTAACATAAGAAAAAAGGCTACTTGACACAAAGCTTTTGTTATCCAGTTGATCAGCAACGTGCTTTAGATACTTGTAAGGGGAAAAAAGCCCCACAACAGACATTGATTTTAGAAAATCAATAACCAACATTTAATAAAAAGAACAGAGGAAACACAAGAGAGGAGAGGGAAACATTACGTGTAATTTTAATGTCTACTAAATTACCCAGAGATGAGGGGAAGGGGAGGTCTCCTCTGTGAGGACCACCTTAAATAATGACAGACACAAGAGTAAAGGGTGGTGGTGGAGGGGGAGAGACTTTAAAAAAAAAAAAAAGATAACAAGGAACGGATCCTTGGGAAGCTGCTCGGAATATATTATTTTAGTTGGGGTTTTTTTGTAATACTAAGCCAAGCAAATAGATCAAAGACAACACAAAGGGAAAAGCCAGTGTAACATAACGAACAGTTTCTGACTAAAATTCCTCTATCACTCCCCCATATGGCTCGACGCCTCCACCACAACAAGAAAAAGACACACACACGCACACACACACTCACAACCTCGAGAGAGGGAAGGGGAGGGGGGGGACACGACACAGGATCATTTGTTTCTAATCAACATTCTCTTGTCTTTGTGTTTTTTGTTGTTGTTGTGTGTGCGGCCCCCCCCTCACTTAAATGAAGTAGCTGAGCTATAAGCGCGTGGGTTCAGGTTCACACAAATCTCTCCCCTTCCTCCGGCTCCTCGAGAGGAAAGTTGTTGGAAGTGGGGCCGGGATGGCCATGCGAGGGGGCTGCGGGTGGGGAGGGGGAGGCTGAGACTATCAGCCGGAGGAAAAAACGAGGAAACTAAAGGGAGGGACGGGGAGAGACGGAGGAAGAGACCCACCACCGCTGAAAGCTGCCAAATGTGAAATCAGCGCAGAACACCGCGTCCCACCGAGCCCCGGCCCTCGGCGGCCGGCGGAGAGGGCAACTACGGACAATTGGGCACCGAGCTCATTAGTATTATTAATTATTAGGGAGGAGGAAGTTTCATTTTCGAGTCCCTAACAATAAAAAAAACAAACCCGGAGAGAGTCTCTAACTCG
>NW_010266915.1:47378-62323 GCF_000690775.1 Eurypyga helias | reverse complement strand
GAAGAGGGAGGGGTCAGAGACCGGCGCGGAGCCCCTCCGCGGGAGCAGCCGGGGGAAGCCGGAGCCAGCCACGTGCCGGGCAATGACCCCTGCTCCCCGCAGCGGGCTCGAGGGACATCTGCCGCGCGTCAGCAGGGGCTGTGGTTTCGGTACAGAGCACCCGGCACAGCTGCCCGGTCCCTGTTCTTCACCGGGACCCCCGGGTGCCAGATCACAATAAATGACAGTAACAAAAACGTTCAGAGAACAGAGAAGTTCCTGAGCCTGTCAGGGCTGTTCCCAATTCTGTTTGCAACACACCTCTCTCTACCCCATTACACACCGACCTCGTGTACAGCCCTCAGAATCGGTAGATCTGAAACGCTCTCCTTTGCCGATGAAGTTTTGATTTTCCAAGTTCATCCCAGCTCTGTGTAAATCAGCTCAGAATCAGGCAAGAAACCCATGTCACTGTTACACAAAATGCCACTACCGTTTCTTTGCAGCAATGAGGATCATGTCTTTACTGCATCTATTCCTCCCGAAATCATCAGCCGGACCATCTGTCTTCCCAGGTACCCCAGTGTTAGGGGACCTGCCGCATTCCTACAAGCCATCTACCCTCACCCCACTTCATTGTCCTAATTTGCTTTTAAACCAACCATGTTTCACTTCTCAGGCCAAGATTTGTTGCCCTGTTCTGCGACTCTTCAATACACAGAATCAAAGGCATTTTCTTTCCCGTAACAATATCCTCCAGCTTTTGTCCTTACCCCCTCACTGCGGAGCGTAACTGTATTTACAGACAGGTGGGTGAGCACCTGCCTTCCAGACTGTCATTGGGTTTTTTTAAGTAAACACGACCAGCATTTTTTGACACCTTCTCCATTAAATCAGCTTTTCCTGCTGCTAGGACCCTTCTTGGAATTTTTTTATACCAGTGACTGTGCTGTGTTTCTCCTTGGTATCTGTAAGAAAACCACAGGGACATCCTGGGGTATCATCCTTGCGGAAGGGACCACATCAAGAAGGCCGGTTCTTAAAGCGGAGCGGTCCTGTCGCTGAGAAGGGTGTGGGCCGCCTGTGCAAGGCAGGGCTTTCCGAGCCAGTGTGCGAGGCTGTAAAAGAGACCCCGGGAACTCTGCCTCACGCCTGAGACAGACAGATCTGCTTTGGAGGGAAACTGTGCCTTGCAGGTAGAAGGGAGATGCTCTTCAGGGAGCTTTCCAGATGAGGAGAATCAGCCTGTCCCTGGGAATCTCGGCTGAATATACAGCCTGTGACCAATGATTCCGCACAGGCCTCCACCAGGCAACAAGGAACTTCCAAGTGCAGGAGGCTTTCCTGTCATCAGGCTTTTTGCTTGGAGGCTCAGGATGCAGCAGAGGAGTACGGGGGTGGGATGAGATGTGGCACATCCCTGGTGCTGGACAGCCCATAGCTACAGACGAGTCACCATCAGTTGAAGACTCGCAAACCTCGTGCTTGACAAAAACATTCGTTATGGGTAACAAAGAGAACTAAACCCAAAACACCACATGCACTGAATTTAGATGTAACATGGAACTGCAAACCCGTGAGAACGAGCAAGGTGTAAGTGTGTTAAACATAAACCAACCCAAATGGATCCTAGAATGAGGGAGATGAAAATGTCAACATCCTGTTCTTCCGGGCCCGTGACTCCAGGTGTGACATGCCCGAAAGAGCCCCTCACACGCACACCAGCGTGAAAACACTGACCTTCGGGCCCAGGGGAGCCGTAGAAGTGTGAGCATTACACAGGTGAAGAGGGGTAAAAATAGCAGCAGTTTATAGAATACTTTTAACTGTACTACTATTATTACTTGAACTTTTCCTGCATAGCAGTATTCTTTCTTTTCCCACAATAATTAGACCTGGATTCATAATGATTCTTAGATTAGGCTAGGATTTTACACTGAGAATAAATTTTTGCCTTTAAATACAAGTCATGTTTCCTCTTCACCCATAAACAAGGTTTCCAGTGTAACAGCCATGACACTAAGTTCTGAATGATGAACCACAAGAGTTCCTGGGCGGTAAAACCAGTTGGGAAGCTGGGAAATAAACCAACCTGGATTTCTTCACAGTTATAACTGCACTTCAAAGCAATTTTGAAATGATTGGTGTTGTTCCACTTGGTAGTGGACTCATAAGAATGTAACAGAGCTAATTAATATACTACATGTTGTATGATCATGAAATGCATGCGGTAATTTTATAGCATAAACAGACTCTTGGTTTTTAGCTCTAGCTGTGCCATATTCCAGCTACACGATGCTAGTATCCATGGGGAGTGAAGCAAGGTGGGAAGCATGAAGCACAGACCTCATTCTGCTGCGTGTTGCAGAGCAGCCATGAGCCGTTACAGTTCCCACTTTTGGAAAACCCACGGCAGAGGATCCTGTGCCAACCCCTGCCCCAGGCTGCGGTGGGGAGAACGCGGGGCTGCCAAGAAGCAGGGAGTTTTGCCTAGGACGTTGTTATTTTTTGGTTGCTGCTGGAATAGGCTTTTCATTGCTGGATGTCTGGCTGGGAGCTACACCAGCCCTGAAGGTGCACTGAGCTTCCACAGAGCTGTCCTGAGAACAGCCCAGACAGACTACAGAGCCGGATCCATCACCTTGTGAGGATTTCTTATGTAGCACTTTCTGGTTTTCCAGTGTGACACTGAGATTGTTGGTGTAATTCACTTCAACACGTACTTTTTTTTTCCCTTTGCACATTAAGTAGAATCCTAAATCATGCTGACATGGGAGACAAATGAGAATAATTCTAATTATCTCTGGGGTTTCAAAGTGGAAAATTAAATTGCGGTGGTAAATATTTTACTTCAACAATTGCCTCTGGACCCTTTCACCCACTCTATTTTAAAGATTAACCTATGTTTCATATTTTCACTTCTCTCATTTGATGATGTACTCAGTGTCTTTAACTCAAAATCTTTGGCAAACATCAATGGAATTCTTCGCTGGCTCCATTAGTTCAGCATATTAGACTGTAATTCCAACAATTAATACTAGTTCCATCATTATTATTTTAAAAAATTTTTCTTCTTGGATTTCACTGAAAATTGATTGGGAAACAAATGACTAACCCATTTACATTGTGTCTTCGTCGAACGATAACTTAAATTCCCAGCCTCTTTCATTCAAGGATCCAAAAATATTTTCCAAATGTCAATGCAGAAAACTTCAAATCCCTCACTGATGAAGGGATTACTCTTATCTCCAGACAAAGAAACTGAGGCACAGTGCGGCTAATTACTAGAATTATTCTGTTAGATTGATGCCATCCAAAAACTGGGTAAAAAATAAGCGTTAGTTGGAGCTGCAGTGGAATTTAGAAACCAGTCACATACAATTGAATAAATCTGTGTGAAATTACTAATTTCCACATCATAAAATTAATTTAACCAGAAATAATTTCAGGCTCCTATATTTGTAGGCATGAGAAAAATCCTGTGACTGCCTTGAATATACAACGCTTTATCAAGGCAGCAATATAACTTAAAACTACACTGAAACAGTATTTGAAAAATGAAGTATTCGAAAACCCATTCCGATCTGTCAATGTTAAGCTCCCCGTTCAATTTCAATTTAAACCCTGGCACATTCTTGATGATACAGTTATTAATTACTAGAAGCTGGTTTTGTCTGCAGGACGCTTACTTCATTCAGTTCAAAGAACAGACAATACCAAAGGAATTTAAAAAAACCCAAAACTCTTTTTACTTCTTTAGTTCCCTGTGGGATCCTTCTTGTCCCTCATCCAGGGACACTATCATCCACTGTCATTAATTTTGGAATCCTTTCAGTTTGACTCCACAGTGCTTGCTCTCTCTCTTCCCTTGCCCCATCCCACAATTTACCAGATAGGCAAACACTATCCATTACTTTCACAGCTGTGGGATGGAGAAATATTTCAGTTAAGATTTGAGAAGGATTGGTAAACATGCCAGGGCTTCAAGGCTGTCGGGGTGCTACATAGCCCTTTGGCGGTGTTGTAATGGATACACCACGGCGCAGACCTCCTGGCAGTAGGAGGGTCCTGCCTTACACTTCAGGCTGTGAAACTGAAGAAGGTACCTTTCCTCTCTTCCTTTTTAATTTTGGAGACAGTGACATAGACAAGTATTCTACGGAAATTTAATTGAGCGTGGTGCTGACACAAATGTATTCTAGTCTCACATAAAGCTTTAGTCTGCATTCAATGGTAAGGAAAAACCCACCCAAACTACTATAATACATTAAAAAAAAAGGCAATTTGCTTTGCAATTAGCATTGTACTTTTTTTCTGTGCAATTACTGGAGACATTTAGATATGAGCTTCCTTCCTCACAAGCAGATTTTAACTAAAGAGTTTAATTATGTGCTAAAAGAAAAATGTTTTCTCCAATGTTTTCTTCTGAAACCTGCATTGAATATTTAATCCTGTGTTTATGAGAGTGAAATCTGCTGCTATGGCTACAGGTCAATGTTTCAACGTTACTCTTCTCCTGTGCGGTGTTAAAGGAGATGATAGGATACTATTTTTGTTTCTGTAAAAATCTCTTAGAAAGTGTAATGTATTTTAAATGCATATCTACAGCCTTTTATTTAATATTTCTCTTACAAGTATAGGAATTATAACAAGGTCCAGTCTGGTAGCACTGAAGAAACACCTTGTCTGTAATAGAACTTTACTTCCATTTTCACCTGATGCTACAGAATGTTTTCCAAATACTAATTAAGCTGCACAAAAATCTTAGGATAATCCTCAAGGTGACCCTAAAAAGAAAGGTTTTATACTTTTTATGAAGCGCAAGGAAAGACTGAACAGCTTTTCCAAAAAAAGCTGCAATGTTCTACTTGTTCCTTATAAAAGAAAAATGAGTCATGTCAATTTTTATCTTTCATGCTTTTCGAAGAACTGCAGAACAATAAATTCTTTTAATTGAAAGAATAACGCCAAGGAATATCTCCTCCAAACTGGCTGTTAGGCAGTTGAGTTAAATAACCATTCTAACTCAGTTTTAGAATACCTTCCCTACCAATTACTTACTTTATACTTTCTTTTCATCACTGTATCATAATCCTTCTAATTTTCCTACTACCTACAGCATTCTGGAAAAGGCTACACAAAATAAAATATAGCACAACTTTTTAAAAGCTACACATAACACAAACATATCCAGTCTTCTTTCTTGTATAGGAGTGAAGGAGAAGAGCAGAAAAACTCACCCCACTTCTTCCCGTTACTGATCACATTTAAGACACTCCTCATGCTGAATCTTTTACCTCTCTCTCCCGCTTTCTCCCTCTTCATAAAAGAAACTTTACTCAACCAGGTAACGTTTATCTGAAAAGCACAAGCCAAGGTAAATCTGCAGTTTCCAAATAGCTCAAAATATTTTATCATTTTATTACTGGCTACAGCAGAGGGAGAGCCTGACTGAAGTGAAAGGGGCTGCTTTTCAACCCAACAGTTTATTTTTCACAGAAACAGAGCCCAGGAGTGGTAGCTATTAGTCCTAAATTTTCAGGGCTACACAGAAACCCGGCTAGCGACGGAGCAAGTCTCACAGGACTCCAGCCCAAACAGCCTGGGGTTTGCGCTGTTTGTGGCAAACACACTGTTGTAACCAGCGAAGAAGTGCCTGGCCTTGTGACATGCACAAAGCGAAAGGGCCATGAACTCTCACTCCCGAATCTTCCTGCGCCCTCCTGGGCTGTCTTGTTCAAGTGACTCACTTTTTCGTGTCAAATCCCCCCTCTCTCACGCTGGGAAAACCTGTTTCCTCAGGCGGCGGTTGGTAGGACTCATCAGGGTTCCTTCAACGCTTCAAAATAATAGTATTTACAAAACTGACAACATAAATAGAGGTTTTGTTAGCATTTTGGGATAATGTCCAAACATGTTCTATATAGTACTAGTTTATTTTTTAAACTGGCTTTTTTTGGTTTTTTGTCAGACAAACTCTGTAGAATTATGGAGACATCGGAACGGTCATTTTTACCCACAACAACCTGTGATGTGTTTTCCTTTAACAAAAGATGGAAAAGTCTGAAATGCTAGTTTCCAAATAGAGTGTAAATAACAAACTGAGTGATGATTTTAGGCCAACAGAAAAAGTCTCAACCTCAAAGAAAAAAAACAACTTTTGATAACTGCAAAAGCAATTAAAAAATTGCTGATGAGAATAAAGCTTCAGGGAAAAAGCAGCATACGTTAGCAGATGCTAGAAGGCTACACACCCATCCATAGCTTTTCTAAACAATAAGAAATTACTGCAAAGCTAGAAAACCCCCAACAAACTTAATTATGGATGATTGAATAAATCACATTTTTAATCCTCTTATTAAGAACCTACTTTTAATACACTGAAATTCTAAAAATGTATTTTAATTCTGAAAACTATTAATTTTTAAATAATTAGAAATAAGCTAAAAATTAAAATTCTAAAATGCATTAGCGGCCAAATGCTGGTGTGATTAATGAGGTTGTTTCATTAACACCAGAACTTAAGTATAAATCTATAGAACTCAGCAACTGATTAAGTTCTTGCAAAAATAGAATTCAGTGAAACAGAGAAATGATCCAATTGAAAAGACTTTCTTCAGTTATTGTACATCCACCAGCAGGATCAAACATATCTTCCAAACTTGCTATTGATTGCAAAGTAACATCAAATGGGATCTGAAAAAAAGAAAACAGGGGGAAAAAATCCCTATTGAATAACTTAATGAAATTTATAGGTACCAGAAAGTACATATATAGAAATAAAGTTAAATTAAAGCCAGATTTCTGACCTACAGCCAATGAGTAAGTTAGAAATACTCACTGCCTCAAAATAAATTCATGGTTAATGACATCCCTTGCAGGAAACTAGTAAAACAGGATTAAAGGCAGGAAATTTCTGTGAACAGTCTTGCTCACAAATTTTATCCTGATCATCTGTACCTAAAATAAAGACAACTGCAGCAAGAACGATGAGTAATTTGGAAGGCTTTTCCCAAGCTGAGGAGTTGAAAGAATTGAGCTAACTATAAAGGGTGAAAGAGTCTGTCCATTGGACATGGAGAGCTATTTAGCTGATTTAGAGATTAAGAAAAAATAACTAAAGGGAGAAAAGTTCGGAACAGGCTATCTAGGGAAGTTAATTTTTAGGGCAATTATTTTATTTATATGTTTACTTTTAAGATTGGAACTCCCAAACACTATCTTATCTCCCTTGAAAAGACAGTTATTCAATAAATAGCTTTAAAAAAAAAGCCAGCTGATCAATTTTTATTCTTAAAAAATGAAAAATCACATAATTTTAAATTTAGAATTCAATAAAAATGCACTTTTTCCATTTAAAGTATAATTTGGTGCAGAATCAAAAGCACCACAAGACACATGACCAGAAAAAAGACAATCAAAGAAAGAAGAGAAGCTGGAAACATGATAGGAGTTAAAGTGTGACAGCTTGGAAAACGAGAAAACAAATACCACAAATCAGCTCTGACTTCGTCCAATTAATCTCCAATAAGACAAGCAACAAAAAAGTGTGTGGTGGGGAAAAATTATGTAAAACTCCATATAAGTAATGTATCTGCTGCCTTCTCCCACATGCTTGAAAACAATGGGCATGTACTATCCCATGGTATACGTCATCCCACTCTGAGCTTTACCCCTGTAGCCAAGACAGCTGGGAACTGCACACATCCAAATTATTTGAAAGTTTGGAAATGCCTCCTAAAAATATGCTGTACATAATGAAGTGCTGAATGAACCCTCTACAAGTTCTTTTGGCTTCAGAGAATAAAGATACTCAGCATCTTGAAGGATGAGGTTTCACTTGCTTGACCAAATCTTCTATATCTAACAGGATCTTAATTTGAAGTCTCTGAAACTTTGTAATGAACAGCCCATTGTTCCACCTGCTGAAACATTTTAGCTTGTTGTGGCATTTAGCCAGCACAAAGCAGAGCAGTTCACATCATGTTCGTACTGGAAGGACACCACTAAATCTGCTCCCTCACTTTCACTGTAGACCCGAAGAAAGATGCAGGCAAAATGAGGAGGGATTCATGAGATTTTAAAACAGGTCCCGGAGGTTGATGTGATTCTGAGGAGGCTCGGCTATACCTTTCCCTAGGTATCTGTCAAATCTCTCTACCATGGAAGATATTTCAGTGGGACTGTGAGAAGTACAGCTCTGCAGAATGAATGTCTGTGCATCTTGATGCATTGGTCACATCGGAGTGAGGGATAGAAGGTCTGGGAATCATTTGGGAGAGATCTTCAGGACTGATAACAAGGAGTGGCAAGAATGGTGCAGGGTGTATAAAGGGAAGTATGTACTCCTGGGTACCAGACGGCAGGATGCACTGGACAGCATTACAGATTCTTACTTCTATAATGGGCCTCTGCCCAAATGGTTCCCAGGTAAAACTCAGGATTATTTCTGGTCGGAAGACCTAACTGACTGGAAAAGACTACAGTGGATGCCTTATCCATTCTCCTTCCATTGTGAACAATTACAGGCAAAATACATAGTTGAGCATTAGTAGGGGGTTGATATGTTGATATTCTCTGGGAACAGGTTGCCCAGAGAAGCTGTGGATGCCCCATCCCTGGAAGTGTTCAAGGCCAGGCTGGATGAGGCTTTGAGCAACCTGGTCTAGTGGAAGGTGTCCCTGCCCATGGCAGGGGGGTTGGAACTGGATGGTCTTTAAGGTCCCTTCCAACCCAAACCGTTATGTGATTCTATGTTACAGTGGATTCCAAAAATCTTCCTTGGAGTTCCTTGAGCCCTGGCAGCTGTGGTCCTCTCCTGATCCCCCTAGGGTGGCCAAGAACACTGAACACTGCTGCTGCCCACTATGGGCCAGTTCCCATAGGCTCCTCTGGGATACTGACTACAGCTGGGTAACACGATGAATACAACAGCATGGACAAAAAAATGGCTTGCTATCTCTAAGGACATGTTGTGGGCAAGGCAGAGAAAGCTAAAGAAAATAGAAGGAAAGCCTGGATGACTGTAAAAACACAGGGATGAAGGGAAATTGCATTTGGCAATTGCATCTTGGAAATTCACTGGAGTCTGTGTAAACAGTGATCTGAGAATGGTGGATAAAACAGATGAACCCACTGTGAGTGAGATTCATTTTAGTACATTTTTGCACATATAAAAAGGTGACTCTAATGAGCAGTGAAGATATTCACATTCTGTAATCATGCACATTGGTATTTTATTTGTAAAGAACTAAAAATAAAGCCCAAACAGAAAGCCCAACAAATGTACGAGGAAAAAAAATGGGAAGGTATTTAGTGGTATAATCCATGTTTCAGTTTAACGGAACGATTGTTTCATTTTAGAAAACAGACTTTTACTATTAATGAGAACAGCATACCTCAGATAATGGCAAGGACGGGGCTGGAACAACAGACAGCAGTGCTTTGACTTCAGATAAACACCTTTTAGCCATTTCCTAGTGGTATAAAACAAGAAAAAACTAATGCTGTGCTATCAGTCTTCTCTGATAAGCTAACAAACAGACGGCTTGGCTTTACAAAATTTTTCAGAACAGTCAACTTTCAGGTTATTCTAGTTGAATGCACAGCCAAATAAACCTTAGCTGATGAATATACATTTTCTGCAACACAATAGCCGTGTTTGCTGTACAAACACAAGTGCCCAAACCTTGCAGTTTCTACTGAGACAAAATTACCTCTGGCTCAGGTATTAAATCCAGTGAGCAAGCATACTTCTGCTACGTGTTTACTGAAGACACTCTAAACAAACACTCTGACAAGATGCTATTTATCCATGTATAATGCATGGCATGTTAATCTTATTAGTATTCTAAACATTGTTTTTCCAATTACTGACATATATTAATGAAAGTTTGAGCAAAATCCTTCAGGTAATCAGAAACACCCACTAAAGGACAGCTCTGTCCACCCTCCTGAAAACACCGTGATTGGCCAAAACGTCGTTTGTTCTCCAAGCTGGTCAAAATATGGCTTCGTAAGAACAGCACTGTGCACAACTGTCACTGTTCACAGCATCTATCTGACGAAATGACAGCCTCTGCATCATTAATCATTTCATATAATAGATATAAAGAGAATCCTGTCACATGATAAATGTCTCCCACTTTGAAAATAAACGTCTATTTTGCCTTGGCATTTATCAAGCAGCAGTTATGCTGTGGCAACATTCTATTCCAATGACATTATCTCAAACAGACCACATGGAACATTCTGAAATCACCTCTTTTGTGTGTGTACGTGGGGGGAGTTACTTGGTGGCAGCCCACATTCAGCCCTGCTAATAAAAAGAGGAAGGTGGCACAGAGAAAATGAAAATAAATTCACTGCCAGTTTTAGTCCTCTCTCAATAACGTTATTACAAGGTTCTTATTTCAGAAACCGTCACTGGCCGTTTTGCATTGAAGATGCATAACTGAATTTTAAAAAGGACTTTTGGGTTGATCGCCACGCTAATTTAACACTGTGCCAAGCGTTTGCAGCTGCAGATTACTATAAATTAGGCATCAATTTTCAAATACATGTACCTGAAGATGTAGCCTCTATTTTCAAGTGGAAGGTTGAAGATGCCTGATTATTATTTTTGTGAAGTGTCAAGCAATATATAAGGAAAAGAAAAAGTTAAACGTTAAATGAAAAGTGAAAATATTTCAACATTTTGTGAAAGGGGTGAGGGAAGTTTAATCTTTTATGTCTCCCTTCCAAGTTAGCTGTCATTTATTTCCCCAAACAGACATCTTGAATAAAAGACATATTTAAGAGCAGAACTGTTCTCACTTACTTCTGTTTTTCTATCAAGATGCACTTTTGCAACATTCATTTTCTGGTTTTTTGAAGGAATTATTTTCAAAGTTTCACTTTGTTCAAGAAAACTTATAGGTTCTGAAGCTGAAGACAAGCTTTTAGAACTCTGCATCAACATTTCCACTTGCTGCTTCAGATTTGATAATTTATCCCGTAAAGAAATAATGCTGGAAGAGGAAAAGATTTTTCATGATTGCTGCTATGAAACAACAGGTTTTGGTTTTTAGGTTATAATTAAACTGACCTAGTTTTTTAATACATATTGATTAGGTTCTACATTTTCTTTCATTTCAAGAACTACCTCTTAATTTTACAGAAAGGAATCTTCTATTACAGAAAGTAATCTTCTATTACAGAAAGTGGATATGTGGAATCCCTTAGCTTTTTGCATTAAAAGTGGTAAGAAGTATTTTAAGTATGCATCTCTTAAGAAAAGATTTTCTTATCCATCCAGCACAAGCTGGGTGGCAGGGACACTAGCCACAAGCTGTCTGACAAGCTGGGTGGCAGGGACTGCAACTTGGCCCATTATTCCCTCCCCTCCACCTGCTCAGCAGTTCCAAATATTCAGATGAATGAGAAGGCAGAAGTAATGAAAAATGCCATAGGATCTAAAATGAAGGGCTGAGTCTGGGGCTACAACTACAAACAATTGTTGCATGCTCAGAGTTGTGATATGGGATGCAGACAGCAGCTGATCCAGCGAGAGAATGGGAATAACTGCTGGCACTGCTCCTTAGCTTTGCTAGCGTTTTAAGTTGCTATGCCAGTGTAATGTAATTAGTGTGTGTTACTCAGCTCTTCAAGAATCAAAACTAAACTGCTAACGTACTGAGAAGGCATATGTTTGGATCGGTTTAACACTGTGTACAACATCTTACAGTTTTTATAGTCAAAAATCTCTGAAAAGCAAAAATGAATGCTTTTAAAGACTTACAGCTCTTTGATATTTTGTACTTTATTTTCTCTCATCCTAAACAGTTGACTGATCTTTAATATGGCATGAAATAACAGGATAAAGTCAGTGATCATTTACCTAGCCAACGGAATCCACAAGTGGCCTGAAAACACAGACATTGAACTGAAAATCTTAATGTTGCTAATCTTGACGGGCTGTGTATTATAAGCATAAAGCAGCAAAACCTGTAAAAGAGATGGGATAGATAAGCTATAATGCAGTATGGTATAGCAGACCTGACCTATTTCAGCGATTCTGTATGGTAGCGACTATCAAATACAGTGCACTGATGAAGACTTAGATAACTGCCTTTCAAAAAAGAGGCAAGTGTGGCCTCATATGAGTTTGACTATATTCCATTTTCATAGGTGTTAAAGAAATTTAATTGCAGACATAATTTATATAGGTTTGGAAATTAATTATACCCTATAGAGTCACCATCAAAATCCCAGCCTTGTCCTGATCCTGGTCAATCAATCCCACTTAAGCTCACATCTGACGTTCCACCTTCAGGTAAGCTGGAGAGCTATTACTGAGTTTCCAAAGGACCTATGTGATGAGTTAAATTTGCTCTATGGCCTTGTGCCTGGCTGTCATCATACTAGGTTTAAATCCATGAAGTGCACACTAGCTCAGCAATCTAATAAAGCTGTGTCAACATAAGAGCACAAGGAAATGAAATAGAACGTTCTCATCTTTCACTGAAATAATTTGCTATTAGGTGCTGCTTAGTGGTAGCTGGATATTTTGACTGTATGGAGAATGTGAAGATTAAAGTATGAATATATTAGTTCTTCTCAAGAGTTGTCTCTGGATTTCTAATGATCTGTAAGGTCATGCTAAAGTAACCTGCAAAACTATATTGAGAAGTATGTTATTTGACTAACTTCATAGGGCTTCTGTGAGCTTACTTATAGAGATGTAAAGGGCCTAGTAGAAATTTTTACACTGATTTGCTATGCCAAAACTTTTGGAGATCATGAATTTCTATTGCAGTGGCAGAGATTTTACTTACACGCTGTTCCCTTGTTTAAAAATAAAACAAATTCTGTGTCCTAGTCTCTTGCTTTACTGCAACCCTCCAATCTCCCTCATCTTTCATGTTCAGTCTGATGTCTTAGGGAAGTGAGGTTTACAAATTCCCATTTTCCCTGTGTACATGTATCTTTGATTTTCCAACAGCCTCCCACCAAAGAGTATTGTTTGAATGTATCTAACCAAACTGAAGAGAGTGGAGGTGTTAAAGACATCAAGGACCTGCAACATGAATACAACATGGCCAGGAAGCTCTATGTGGTCAACAAAGTATTGCTTTGGCCTGCCACCAAAAACCTGTCAGGGCATTCTGTCTGACCTGCACAGCAGGTTTGTGGCACACTAAATATATATAGCTGCCTCCTGTCCAGCTTGCCAATCAGCATATGTATAATTCAATTAAAAAGCTGGTTGGTCACAACACAAATATTCATTGGGAATGAGACTTAATTTGTTCCAACACCTGGGGAACTGCTTTGGTGTAGTTATACCTTAGTCTCTGTATCATTTGATGGCTTTGCCAGAGAAGGAAGGTACCACTGAATGTTAATTTCCTTATCTGGAGTATTTACTGCCCTAGTGTCCATCTGACTGTCTGCCTCTGCGATGACAGAAACCGGAGAGGCTGTTCTCACACGTGACATCTTTGATGTAATTCCAGTAATTTCAAGAGATATCTGAAACACAGAAGAAAATTTTAAATTGTATTTTTTTCTAGCGTAACATGCAAAATCTGTTAAAATCTAGTATCTATTAGAATCAGTATGCCTTTTACTCCTGCAGAAATATATGTTTATTAAGATAATTGGGTAATTTTAAAAGGTGTCCATTTTTCCAAGTTAAGGCTTTTCAAAGTTCACATGATGAGACATTTCTAAAAGTTAATGCAAAGGACCTCTGGGCTGACTTAGAGATCCCCACAGTAACAATGATTGTTACCTTTGACTTACCTTCCTTATGGCATTACAGTTTTTTTGCTAAAAGATATTATTTGACATGCTGACCATACAAAATTCAGTGCTGAAAAAGAAATCTTTTGGCTATGCCTATTGATAATTAAAAGAATCATTGAATGTTAGGCTAATGCTTTGTTTATGTTTACCCATTTGTTCTCTCATGAGCTGTACAACTAAAGAAGGGTGATGCCTACTGAAAATTCAGTCACTTAATTTGTGAGGATTTGTTATGTGTCATATTTACTAAAATACATATGGAACATCAGCAGGCTATTCATCAAATAGCTACTGTTCGGTGTCATTAACCAGGGAAGTAATGGAGGCATACTGTCAACCAATATTCATTCCTGAATAAAAGCTTTTTTTAAAATTGTAAAATATTTGATGTAAAGGCTGAACAGCACCATACCATTTCTACTTTTTAAAGTGTTATGCAGCTCTGCAAAGAATAGAGAAGGCCAAAACACGACATTCTGTGGGAGGGCTGAAGCTATTGGAAAGGTTGTTAGTGTCTCCATCATTGATTCCAAAACGTGGACACTGACAACAGCTGCCTGGGGAGTTAGTTCTTTTTTAATTTGGAACGCTTATTGCTGAAAAAATAATGGAGATTTTTACCCACTTTATTTTCAGAAAATACAGCTCATGACCAATACGAGACATTAAGTCCAGGTAAACGGAAGAAGGATTTTTCAAAGTGACATAATCTTACGCCATAAAGCCAGTTCCCATCCCGACTCAGAGTAGCAGTGAAGCTACAGAGGAAGTCATGTGTGCTGAAGTCAGGCATCTGAGCATACGGATGTGCCTGCAGTATGGCGTGGGACAATCCGCTGGGGGTGATCCATGCCACATAGGCTCTGAACACTGAGGCAGTGGCAACAGTGGCCATAACCCATGGTACGCCATGAGGTGTGCACGGAGCACCCACCTACTTCACACATCTTCTACACTCGGGATCTGCAGCTTGGCAGTGAAACACCCACTATCCTGCTAGCATGGAGTGTGATCAAAAGTAGGAAAACACACACATGGAGGTGGGAACAACCTAATTTATGCCATGTCCCTGAACTAGAGCTCTTAAAAGTCCATTTTATGATACATATTTCTTTCTAAAACACGTTGTATGTTTTCTTTTTCACTGATCTACATCCTTCGTTATTTACATTATATTG
>NW_010266915.1:17245-47362 GCF_000690775.1 Eurypyga helias | reverse complement strand
CGCTCTTGTCAACCTGGATGGCTGCTGAATCACATACATAAATATTTATCTATTCAACTTTCTCAAAGGCCTGAAAACAACAAACTGTCTTACTTAAGTGTTTCCAGTCCTAAATATTATCATGGAGTGGAATAAAACCCAAGCATGCAAAATGTAACAGGGCACACAATTTTAATTATAGCCTTCTTAATGTAATTTGGATTCTTTGTTCAGCAGAGCTGAACAAAAACTTCAAGATTCAAAAACAGAATTGCAAAGACATGTGTAAGTGAAACAACCTCGTACATAAAAATAATTCTTTCAAAAATTGTATCTATTTGTACTGTTAAAAATCTCAGTATCAAATTACAGTAACATTTTAAAAATAACTTCTATAGCCTTCTGAATAGTTAAAGCTTCTAAAAATCTTGTGATAAAAATCAATGAAGCTTAGAATTAAAAAAAGTTAAGAGCTTTATGCTTGTTAGCTGTCTACAACAGTGAAGCTAACACATGATTATGCAGCTTGTGCCTGTCACGAACATGACAGTGAGCTCTGAAGCTTATTATTCTAGGACAGTGTAATACTAATTATGTCAAAAAAGAGCAGACAGAGTAAAATAATTTTTGATATACGATGGCTGTTATAAATGTCACATACCATATATTTACAATTTATTCAGTGGCACAGTCAGCTCTTTGTTGGGAAATGAGTAATGATATGCTGTCCAACACTGCAGAAAGTTCACCAACTCTAGAAGAGCTACTTTCACAAAAGTATTTTAATTCTTTTTTATAAGATAACAAGTTCTTACTCCTCAAGGCTCCACTGTCTCCATCTAATACTGAATGTAATAGGCAAAAAATAAACTATAGAGAATAACCTGTCATTTTAATTTTTCAGCATTAGGAAAATTATTAATGTGAGAAGTGGGATGGAGAAACTTTGAAGACAATTATTTTTACATTGCCTCTTCAGAGACTTTTACCACTCAATTTTTAATTCATATGCCATGGTCAACGTAGACTCCAGAATTTCAGTTCAGGATTTCTCCGAGTAATACAGTCTGAGCTGCTTACATTTGAAAGCTCATATAGGCTGTTCACAAGCCAGAGATCTGAAAAGACTGATTTCCTAGCCAGATGATAATCAGTGAAAAAAACTGGCACACAAGGCCTTCAACAAATTTGGAGAAAATATAAATTATATATTTTTTGAAAATCATGTTCTTATTATAGACCAAATTAACAATATAGAGGCTTGTGCATACAAATTAAAAAGCAAACATTTTGGTATGAAACATGGAGATCTACAGGATTAAAAGCCTCACTCCTACCAAATAATACAGCCAACTTAAATAAATAATAAAATCTTAAATATCATTCTGCTTAATCTTCTAGGGTCTAAATACACTGGGCATGGGACAGAGATTATTTCTGCAGGAATGAGTAACAGAGGATATTGGTATTTGTTAACTATGTCATTCACTGCTTGCACAGGATTTTGGTTTTGCACTGATCCTCTGCATAATTTCGTTCTTCGATAGTTCTCTCGGAAATACCATCACTGGAACTAGCAAGAAGCTGAGCAAAATGCAAGTGTAACATACATTTTTGAAAGATCATAAAAAAATAAGTACCTTTGAAGAATCATCTGGCCTACCAAGTGGCAATTCAACAGCATGTAGCTCTTCTGGGAAATTCTCAAGGCAACACGTTGAATATTCAGGCAAATGCTTTTTAAGAAAGGAATGCATTTCTGCTATGCGTAGAACAATCCCTGTGTCAAAAACAGAACTAAGGTGTCCATCTCTTGCAGAAAATGATCCAGGTCCTGAGCTGGGGGCAGCTTTGGAAAGAGATTTTTATTACCTCATCATTTGCCATTAAAAAGTAAAGTTTCTACATCCACTCAATATTCATAAGTTTTGAAAATATGTTAAAATATGTAAAGTGATTCAATATAAGATAAACGCATTTCCAAAAATTATATTGATTGTCTTTAAACATGACTCCCTTACTGTCCTCACAGTTCTGTTTCATTCGGTGCTGCAAGGATATAAGTCAACCCCCTCCGAAATTATTCTGTTCAGACTTGCTGGGTTTCTCTCTAGGCAGCACCTGTATGTACAGTCTAGCTCTGTCCTCACCTATCAGGCCGTCACTGGTACATCCAGCAGCTGGCCATCAGATGTAGATGCACAGTATTAGGGCCCTGAAATTAATGGATCCCTACTGTGCCTGAAAGGCCCTATCTGTTACCATCTTTTGTTTACAGCAAAATAAGCCAAGTATGTTTAGTCAAAACACATTGAATAAGGCTCAGCCTTCCCATTTACACTACACTCAGCTCTCACAAACAGGCCCCCAAGCTGAACAGATTTATTTCTGATGAGACTTAAGTCTTATGTATCTAGAACTAAAAATAATCATAGATTACGAATTTTTTTTTTAAGTGCTACAGATATAGTAAAAGCAATGAAATGTTGAGGGATGCTTTTCCTGGTATCATGAAGACTTCTGGAAAAAGGTAGTATCTTCACTTACAACACTTGTAAATTGACATAAATCTGGGTTTCATTGAAGATTTTTTTGCATTTATACAATTTAAAGGAACTGAAAATGTTCCTTTAAAAATTTAAAGGAACTAAAATCTCTCTCGGATGATGGCCTTTGAATCTGACACTGTTGGTCCCCAAGAACAATATCTCACCTATGGCAGTTTTCAAGAAGGAAGAAAAGATTCATACCAAATAGAAGGTTTGTGTTACATAGTCTTTTTAAATAACTGTGGTAGTGAATTAAGTGAATCCATGTTATTGGCTGTCTCTTCTGGCTGGCCTTGGTGGCAAGACTTTCTGCTCCTTCGCTTTGGCTTTGCTTGCTTTGTGTGATTTGTTTGTTTTCAGTAGAAGAGGCTTTGGGACATGCAGAGACATTGTATCCATCTGCAAATCCAAAAACAATAAACGTTAAGTGAATGGTTGCAGCTCAGAAGCTCTTTCTGCATTGTGTTGGAACTGATTAATCTATAACTAAAAATGTAACTTGTGAACCTGGTTATGTTTTTCATAAGAGGAAATCCTTTCTATTCTGCTTTAATATTAATTGAACTAGTAAAGAAAACCTTTATCTCAGATCATGGCCAGGAATCTGACTGGTTCTTGCAAGAAGCTAAAAGGAGTCGAGCGCAAGGCGCCCTGTCTCCCTCTGAATTTAACTATAAAACCATTATTTCTATACATTGTTCAACAGCAGATATTTAGTAAATGGAAACAATACTAGGAGTCCTCAGTCATAACTACAGCAGTTGAACTTCCTGGTGACCTGAACTCAGAAGAGTTAGGTACTCTGAAATGTTTATTGTTGGCTTTTAGATATTAAGCACATTAACAGTTAAATGTATTACTGATTATGGATTTTTTTTTTTTTGGTGCTGCCTTAAAGTTATGAAAAAAGAGGAAGAAAAAAATCAGTAGTTACCACTACATCACTGCTTATATTCAGTATTTTTTTTTCATTCTATTAGTACATGGTTCTCTCAAAAGCCTACACAATTCCCCTGCTCTGTTTCTCATTCCAAATACAGCAAACATTATGTTACAGTAATTCCTGATAGTAAACTTCCAGAAAATAATGATGTGTGCTTCTACAAAATCTGAACGTCTCCGTTATTCCTGATATTTCACTGTCAATTGTAAAAACATTTAGAATTTAGTTTAAAAAGTCACACTGTTTATATATGAAACTTAAACAATGTGGTTCACTAATGGTTTTACAGAAAATATTTAGCATGCTGTGCTGATCATTTCCATTTCAATTTACCTTTATATATTTTGGCCTACTGTTGCTTTTCTACATTTTCTATTCTTCTGTGTATTGCCTAACAGAACTATCAGGAGAAACACCTGCTGCATTTACTAAAATAAAAATGATCTGTAATTATGAGCAAATGGAACTAGTACAAAACAATCAGATTGATGGAAAGTCTTAGCATACAACACTTGTTTTCATAAACCCATCAAAACACATATGTTTAAACACTGTACAGCAAGCAGGCATTGCTCAGCTTTGCCAGCAACTATCTGGCAGAGCAATTCCATCTTTGTCAGTCACTTGGGATGACTGAAATTAAGCCACTGAACCAAAACTTTATCACTAAATTAATAGTTGCCAGTTGAAAAAGAAATATAGATATTTTGCCTTAGTGTTTATATAACATCTGGCAAACATTATCGCAGAATTTGTAGTTTCCCTGATTTATTCTTTTTTTTAAAAAATGAAAAACTTCCATTTCATTAACTCCATTATCTGTAAAATAAATGCAGAAGTTGGAAATAAACCAGGCAAAGGCAAAGTTCTACCAAGCTAATGGAAGCATGTCTAAATGATAATCCATTGGACTGGAAAGACAGTAAACTTTTTTTATTATACTGACTTTGACTTTCAGAATCCTATTCCGAGGCAGATAACTTTCCAAGACTTTGGGTTTGTTTGGTTTGAGGTTTTTTTAGGGGGTGGGAGGGGAGGGAGGAGGAGCGAAAAGGGGGAGATGAGCTATTCAACATCAACATGTCTTGCAAAATCAAAAGAAATACTTAAAATCTCCAAGAAAAAGTAAATATACCTGGGGGAAAAAGAATCTGTTCTAAATTAGTGTTGGGAAAATAAAAAAAAGCAGTAATGAGTGATAGGGGGGCCAAGACCTACTCTAGAAATCTGGGGAAGTTCTATGTCAAAGGTTCATCTCTTTTTCTACAGGTAGGGTAGTATGTGCACTCTCCCTTTCTGAGCCACAGTATGCAAATAATGCTTTTTTTTAACCTATTGAACACATGCACAGGCTAATATTTAAAGATGCATTAGGTCTACTCAGTATTTTGTACTGCTATGCAGCATGAGGATTTTCCTTTTCCACTCAAAATTTAACTTACATTTATCCATAAATGAAAATAAGATATTAAATGTTTGACTATATTATATGATAGAAATAATTTATTACTTATTTAATGTTCTAATATTACTAGGTATAAAGCAATACCAGATAAGAAATCTCTGTACGAAGCAAGAATATCCATGGAAGCAAACTCTGGGATTTTCTGTTGGACTGCATCCTTCATGCTGTGTTCTTTAACACTCTTCATTCCAACTAATAGCTGAGAATCAAGCACAGCTTCACTGACCTAAAAATAATATTTGTTTTATTCAGAACCAGTTCACTACAGTATCTATATAGATTTTAAAATCTGAGAGTAGTAAGATGATGACAAAAAATTAATTACTCAATGTACTGTATTTTTAAAAGTCAGGAAAATATTCTATTTCTCTCTGACATATGGTATATCCTATATTTAAATAAATCATTACTGCTGACAGCTTAATTACTACATAAGTGATTTCAAATCAGATATCCTCACCTGGAAGCCACTGATGTCTACCCACATGTCAAATACATGTGCACACTTATCAGGCAGTGTGCTGTTCTATTTGCACTGAATCAAAGTTGAGGTAAACAGAGTCAGATCTGTCCCAGAGAGATTAAATTAACTACTCAGACAGCACCCTTTTTCATTTCCTCAAATAAGACCTATGCCAGAAATTTCAAGGAATCTTTATTCTTGTCTTGTTTACATTGTCTTGTTTGCTTGTGTAAGTAGCATAAGATGAAATCTAAAAAAAAAACCACCAAAAAAAATTACTTCCTTGGAATATTGCACCAACCTGTGTAGCTGCTCTTACTGCAATCCAGGCTTGGACTTTGTAGCCGTCTGATTTCAGAGCCTCCTCAGGTAAAGAGCGTTCCCCAGAAGAGGTCTAAAATTACACACCAGTTCCTAATTAGGATTCTAAATATATTATAGTAAAATATATTTTAAGTAGAGAAGAAAGTCCTCCTACTTACAGAAGTATATTTTTATTTGAAGTTGTAAAAATTGGCATTGATTATAAAACCATGAATTGATTTCTAAAATTGAAAAAAATTATCCAGGGCATACTAATTGGCTGCTTCTGTAAAAATTTTTTCAGAGCTGATCATATTACGGTCACTGCTGTGTACAGTTTTGCTATAATTTTCTGTTTTCTAGAATCTTAATTGTGTTACACACTGTGCTCTGAATCTATAGCTTGTAGCCACTTTAACATGGTTAAAGCCTTTTATATTTCTCATGCTGGCACTCATATTTGTACTGAAAAAACTGAAACCTGGTAAAGTATAAATAGTACCACTTAAAAACCAACTTTGAATGTGATGTTTTCTTTGCAAGTTACAAATTAATTAGAACATAATCAGAAATTAAAAAACTATTGGTTCTGTTTCTTCCTATTTTATACAGAAAAATATTTTAAATGTTATCATTCCATGCAATAAACATGAGAAATAACAGCAAACAAGATAAAATTCTACTGCTGTACTATATGATTTCTTTGTGTGATTTTTCCAGTAGGATTTTCAGTATCAGTATGATTTATAAGTCACTGTAAGTAATAGTCTGGCAAGGTGCACAATGTTCTAACAGAAGCATATTTCCTCCTTTGAAGAGGCCACTACGCAAAAGATGGAAAACATACGTTTGATTTGGAAGGCACCATCTCATCTGTCTGTGACACATCCTCATTATTTGTGGCAAAATGCAAATATAATAGTGCTATTTCAAGGTATGATCTTCTTATTAACCTGTAAGAAACAACCCACAGATCAATCAGTGTTACTATCAAAGTAAGCATTACAACGATACGATCTCACTCCTGCATAAGACTAGCTAGACAGCCTCACCCAATAAATCATTCATCCCGCCCTCATCATCTCCTTAAAGCCTACCTTCTTTCAGAAAGCCATGTGATCCTGTTTTAAAGTCTTAGTGAGTCTAAAACATCCCTATGGCATGCTTAACAAATAACACATTGATATGAGTATGTCAAATATAATTTGCATTATGTGCAACAAATATCCCATAAATAAATTGCGAATGTTTATTAAGAAAACTGTAATATTGCAAGGGAAGTCATCTTTCTGTACAGAATCTATATGGGTTCCTCTTCCTTCCTCATATGCCTCCTCATATATATGGAGGCATATATCCAGTGTCCTGGTTTCCCTGAAACATGGTTGGCTGAATTTGGATATGGGTCTTCAGGCAAACTCTTCCAAGAATCAGCAAAAATACACGCAGTGACTGAAACAGTCTCATTTCTTCATTTGGCTCAGCTGATGAACCTTCTCTGTTCTGAGCTCTGTAGCAGAATACATCTTCAGACTGGGCTCATTAATTCCTGTTCTCCCCCTGTACTTCCTTCTCCTTTCAGTTATTTTTACAGAAGTAGTATAAACCAGGCAAAAGTCAAAGACTCATAGAATCATAGAGTAATTTGGGTGGAAGGGACTTTTAAAGGTCATCTAGCCCAACCCCCCTGCAGTAAGCAGGTACATCTTCAACTAGGTCAGGTTGCTCAGAGACCCATCCAACCTGACCTTGAATGTTTCCAGGGATGGGGCATCTACCACCTCTATGGGCAACCTGTTGGCAGTGTTTCACCACCCTCACTGTAAAAAATTTCCTTGTATTTAGTCTGAATCTACCCTCATTTGCTTTAAAACCATTATGCCTTGTATTTAGTCTGAATCTACCCTCTTTGCTTTAAAACCATTATGCCTTGCCCTACCACTACAAGCCCTATTAAAAAGTCTGTCCTCATCTTTCTTATAAGCTCCCTTGAAATATTGAAAGGCTGCAATAAGGTCTCCCTGGAGCCTTCTCTTCTCCAGGCTGAACAAGCCCAACTCGCTCAGCCTGTCCCCATAGCAGGGGTGCTCCAGCCCTCGGAGCATCTTCGTGGCCTCCTCTGGACTCGCTCCAACCAGTCCGTATCTTTTCTGTGCTGAGGGCCCCAGAGCTGGATGCAGCACTCCAGGTGGGATCTCACCAGAGCAGAATAGAGGGGCAGAATTACTTCCCCCAACCTGCTGAAAATGACTTATCTGGAGAACTTCAGCATTTCTATTCCCTATAAGTTTACAACAGCCTTTCCCCCCCCGACCCCCAACTCTGTACGTCTCTCCGGACACCTTCTATGAATTAGCTTTCCTAAGCATAGCAACAATCTGCTCATGCAGTTATTACCCTGGACAAGGTCATATTGCCAGTTGGCTGTTTATGTGGTACAATGAATTCCAGCTTTGGTATGATTTGTGTAAAGCAAAACACAAAAGTCAGAGTGCTGTACAGTTCAAGACAGGGCAAACTAAAGTGGGAAGATGCCAAGTTCTACGCTTAGTTGGTGACAATTTAGTTAACTTTCTAGTCTTGATAATAAAAAGGGATTTGAGACATCAAGAAACAACTTTAATTAAACAATCTCGTAGCTATCAGAGGTCTTGTATAAAGGTGATCGGGATGTTTAGTTCTCTAAAATAAGAAAGCCGAGGTCCTTCAATGTTGCTGTACATTCTTTTAGAAAGAAGGTAGCGAATTAAAGAAGTGTAGCAAATTAAACTTGCAAAACACTACCACAGCCCATTTCTGTACTATTTTCCAACATGCTGACTGTTCATAGAGGTTTATTACTATGCAACAGCTTCTGTGTTCAGAGTTCTGGTTCATTAACGTAAGTAACAGAATACCCAAACAAGCAAGGTAAATTGCTGCCTTTACACTGTCTGTAACCAGACATGGCACGTAATTCATTAAGACTGGTCAAGAAACTAAAAAACACCCTGAAGTCCAATGTATCAGAGCTGCTTGACAGAATTCATTGGCTGGCTTGGCTCAGTTCTTCAGGCATCTTCTATGCTGATAACTAATGCAAAAGTCATTGTCCTGATATCTGTTACAAACACATTTCCTGTGCTACTTCTGCCTCTGTTCTCCTGACTGTTTCTGTCTGCTAACCTTTTCAAGCTGGATTTCTATTATCTGGAAGGGGGAATACCACAGCTCATCTTCTGAAATATGAATAAAACCTCTCTTTAACTGATAGCTCCGTTCCTGCTCTTGACAGAGAGGGTACAAATTTGGAAATAGAACAGAAAGCTGTAACTTTGTATACTCTAAAATATAATTTTAAATGTTCTCAGCATTTGTTTAAAATAAGAGCATAAGTATACAGTAGCTCTTCCATACTGCAATAGCAGAAAATTCTCCAAAATATAAAAGATGCTTCCCAACAGCAGTCCCACTCCAAGTCTCAGAAAACTGTCAAAAAATACGGTCATGTGTGATTAAAATTATTTTCAAAGTTATATAGTTAGTTTCTTACTCAAATTTTTGGTCATGTTGCTGGCTAAGTTTTATAGCTTCCAAAAGGGTTTCAACAGCTCCAGATGACTTGTTACTGTCTGCTTTTGTTATCTGACGTTCCACCTTACCTAAGGAAAAAATATTGAAAGCAGATTTACATGATTTTTTTTTTTTTTCTGTAAGACCCAACCTGTTTTTCCCTCCAGGAAAGCTGAACAACATAGCACATTATCTATTCTCTTCCCGATAAGCAAAATCTTTTCCAGCTTGTTTAAAATGCAATGCACAATGTTTGTTACTTCATATAGCGTGTTACTTCATAGAGTAGCTAAAATAATCAAACTTCAGAATCATAATGTGCAGTGATGCTTATGAGAAAACCATGGAGGAGATAATGCACAGCCCTGTTCTCCCCTGCTCTATGCTGCACATACAGTGTGGCCTTCAGTCCTGTGTTGCGTGGTGCACATCCTTTAGCCACAGGAGAAATACTGCCAGCTGGCTATAACATCAGAGCCTGTTGGCAGCATCTTCTCAATACCAGTGTTTACCCACCTGTCCTTTCTGTAAAAGTGCAGCAAGAAGTTCTTATGTGAATATGCTTTTTGTCTGACAGTAGAAATGATGAATAAAATCGTTTTCTTTTCAGAAAATCCTGTAACAGCTCAAAAGGCCAGAAGGAGGCAAGCTTTCCACAGGCAGGATCTGCATGTTGTGCTACCCCCTGACTGGAAGCCCATTCAATACTGCACAACTTGGGGTTCTCAGCATTGGAAAGGACGTAAGATTATTTACAGCATTCTCTTTTTCTTTGTAGTGTTAACTCCAATAAATGGTATTTTAAGAGGTACTTTACAGAGTCTGAGTGTCTTTCTGGCTGGAATCTTAACAAAGCCACACCTCCTGGTGTAAGACATGATGCCACTAAAATCCAAATGCATGCAAACACTGTGTAATTCATTCACTTTGTTAAATCATTTAGAAATACTTTCTGAGTCTCTCATCTTTAGTTCAGACAGATGCAAACAAGCTAATTAGCTTTCTACAGTGCCTTAATCTCATTGGCTACACCCTTTGATCCTTGATAACATATAGCTGGAAGAAGTTCTACTGCAGTTTTGTTATTATGTGTTGCGTAATGAATGAACTATGCTGGTGTGATACTAAATACAGGGGAGACCTGCAGCTAGACAGGGTGAGAAATATCCAAATCTGTTCTATTTTTACAATAAATTGTCTCCATTTTAAGAGAGGCCACATGCATAACATTGCCTGTTATGCATCTCGAAGGCAATCCTGATGTACACATAGGGTTTTATTTACCTATCTGAAAAAGAAGTTCAGCTTCCATATCTAATTTTTTTGTTGCAGAGGCTCTGCAAAGCTTCAGTGCTGATTTTAAGTGTTTGAGAGCACAGAGCCATTGCAGTGGATCTCCTCTTGCAGGTGTACAGGCTACTTTTTCAGCTAATGTGTGTCCTAAAGGGAGAAAAAAAAAAAAGAAGACAGTAAATTATTTAACAGAAAAACAATTTATGCAAAAAGAAGCAACTTCCTTAGAACAAATGCTGCTAGACATTTACTGTAACAACCCAATCCTCAAAAATCAGAGTGATTAATAGATATAAATACATAATATAGTGTTGTTTCCCTACTTTATGAGGTCATTGAGGTTTATCTAGGCCATCTAAAAGACACTCAGGCTACACAAATCAACCCTTTCACAAACCATCTGGAAAGACTAGCAGTAAACCACTTCATAACTTTATTTCACCTGGCAGTTGTAGCCAAAACCTAAACCTCTTTTAGCATTTCCAAATTCCCAAATTCCTTTTGTAGTAAACAGTTCTAAAAGCTTCTTTGATGTATCACATAACTCTTATACTATACTCCCCAATATTCATCTGTATTCATAGACTTCCTAAAAATGTGGATTCAGAAAGAGGACCTGGTCAGTCGTGGCCATCACTGTGAGTGAGTCTGGCCATGCCTGCACTGAGAAGCAGTAAAGCCGAGGAAGAGTGGGTCACGAGAGAAACCAGCTGGTGTTGCAGACCCGACAGCCACAGCAGATGCATTTCAGAGTGTTTACTTTGGACTATCTCTATTCTAGTCCTAAGGCTGCATAAAAAGAAGTGTTTGGCATGCACTGATGTGCTCCTGCAGCACATCTTCCTGAAAAAGAATCCAGAACACTCTGAGGCTGCTCCACAGTGCGAACCAAAGTGCAGTCATTTTTAGACTTTCTAGTCCATTATAAGTCTGATATACCCCAAATTAAGTTTAGCAGAAGGAACATGGAAACAGTAGCCCTTTCTCTATGCTTGAGACACAGCAACAAATCTCAGATCTTAAAGGTCACCTTCTGTCACTATTCAGCATATTTCCAAAAGGTGTTAAATTGAAGGGTGACAACAGTAACAGACAGTAGTTCTTTTATTGGGATAGAAAATTATGACTATGATCCCATATAACGTGATACCATTAGTTAGTTCCTATATAAGTGCTTCCAGTGAGATGGAATGCATAGGGGAGGTTTTAACAGAGTGAATGCTGTGTACAGAAGTTGGAAAAGTATTGTGAATTTCCAGTTTAAAAAAATAAGTTGTCATTAGTTTTATCAAGCTATAACATTAATATTTAAGCCTTTGTTGATTATAGTTCCCATAAGAATTTTACCCTGCTTATACACATTGCATGGAGCCAAACAAGCACCTACTGTGGGTTTTCAAAGTATTTTATATTTTGTATATGAAAAGTATTTATTTACTACATTCACTTCTGATGCATCAGTTCATCTGCTGTTGCATGAAATATGAATGAAAATGAATGAAAAATTAAAAATAATAATGACTTGCATTTTTCTTACCGATTCTCATTTTGACTTGGGCTAGCAAGTTGATATGTGGCAAGTAGATATTTTTTGTAGGTAGGACCAGGCAAGTGAATGTACTGTCTTCAATTTGATGTTCAATGGGTTCTCCACAAACAAAAATCTATGAAAAGAGTATGCTTTGTAAACTCAAATTGCAGACAGCAAGTTAAATAGTAGTTTGAAAAGTAAGTTAGGTATTGTAAAACCCAGGAACTCAAAAGTGTCTTGTAAAAGAGCACTAGAAAAGGGCTTGATATGCTCAAACTCCTTCACTTCATTTTGTAATTGTCTTCTTTGCAGAGGAATTTGGTAGCAAATTAACAATTTCAGTGAACTCTTGATGAAATAGGCCCTCTACAGGCAGATAGCAGCAGCCTCACAGTCACAAACTCTGGTCCTCATGGGGGACTTCAACCACCCCGATATCTGTTGGAGGGACAACACGGCAGGGCACAGCAAGCCAGGAGGTTCCTGGAATGCGTCGATGACAACTTCCTTATCCAAGTGATAGAGGAGCCGACAGGGAGGGGAGCCATGCTGCACCTTGTTCTCACCAACAGGGAGGGGCTGGTGGGGAATGTGAAGCTGAAGGGCAGCCTTGGCTGCAGCGACCACAAAATGGTGTCATTTAAAAAAATAGCTTCCAGAATAGATAATTATGATTGTTGGAAGGATTTGCAAATGCTGTATAAATCACCAACATATACTCACCACTTTAAGGGTAAGCTCATGTGCCAAAGTTAGTAAATTCAACGTTTCCACTGTAGAAGAGCCATGTTCTGTATCCTCTGCTGTCTGCAGTGTTAGTATGTCTGCCAGCAGAAGCATGCTCTTCACAAGAGTCAAAGAAGCTGGAGGGGAAATAAATGGATCCTCTTGGAGTAAACTGATGATATTCTGTTTGGACATAGACAACATAAACCAAAGTAGTTACTACTTTTGCTGTCTATTTATGAGGACAAATCATATAAAGTGAAAAAAAAAAATCTATTTTAGAGGCACTATTTCAAGCTTATTTAATGCTGGCATCAGCTCTTCTGACTACATGAGAAATGCAGCGAAGAAAAGCGAACAGTTTCTCCTTTGTGCTCAAACCTGCAAAAGAAGTTTAATGCCTGCCATGGGATGTTTTTCTTGCAGGTCAAGAGTAGCAGCTTGCACCATCATTTCAGCCTGAGTCTCAATATCACCAAAGGCTTCTGCCTCTAGTATTACTTCTTCTATCACTCTTCGGCGTTCAGCCACATAATTTTCTAAAAGAAGAGAATATATGAATAGTAAAAATACAATAGAAAAGACTTTACAGTATCTTATACCATTCTTAAAAGTCTCTTCCACACTAAACAGTTACAGAAAATCTGACATCGTAAATTCCACATTTACCATTTCATCAATCCTGTGCCAAATTTACTTTTAAAAGAAAGAAAAACCACTTAAGTTTTTGAACTGCACTTGGTTTAAGTCCATCCAAATACATTCTTTATATGTAAGCCACCAGAAAATAATTGGATTTGGTATACCAGATGTCATTCACACCCATAAAACATATTCTTCGTGTTCAAACATCTGATCTGGGTTATCATTCCAAAGTAGTAACAGCCTTCATGGGAATTATCCAGTAGAGGTTAAATAGAGTTTGGCTACAGACCTACACTGTGATTTTGATACTTAAGTGAGCATCAGAGTTTACACTAAGTTCATAGAGCTAAGAAATTAAAATCATTCTATTCATAAGCAAATTGCAATAAATGTATTTCGTAGGATCTCACTTAAATTCTTAAAAAAAAAGAATTGGAACATTTTTAGGAGATATATAGGAACATTCCATTTACTGGAGTTATAAAAAGTGAAAAAAAAATTCTAAAACCAGAAGTATGTAGCAACTGTTTTTTTAAAACAGGCATACTTATTTAACTTTAATTACAGGAGAACATTTGACACTTTCTCACACACAAGTGATTTATCAAAAGATAATAATCATTAAATAAACATTAATATAATGCTTTGTATTTACATGTTCTAGTGAGAGGCTGTGCTCAGAAATATATTTTCCATTTTGCATTGGATGAATTTAAAACAAATAATTGCTCAGTGATAATACAGACCCAGAATTAATGTTAATATTTTTCATTTATGAACAAGAATTGTGTCTGAATAGGCCCACTACCCCCTTGTACTCCAAAAGTCTAAACCAGAAAAGGGTAATACCTTCCATATCACCAACGCCATGTATCTGTGTTACTAGTGCAGTCACTAACATTGTACGACACTTCAGCCACAGATGTACACTCATGTGATCTTGAGCTGTTACACTGTGAGACAGTCGAGCATCATCAACGTAAGAAACCTAATAATTTCCAAAAGCAAGAGAGTGATTACTTTCTGAGTCAACTACTCAACTACACACAGAGCAACAGGGCAGCATTAGTCTAAAACAAATAAAATTAATAAAAATATATTATAAATAACATAATTATCACTGGCAGTTTTTTGAAGGGTAGATGCCTATTATTTTAATAACAGGAGTCCATTTATTATTCATCTTTTAATCTATAGGTAAAAAAAGAATTGTAACAAATGGAAATTAAACCAGTTTTTGTGGGAGAGTCCATAAATATATCCATGGATTGTATGTCTCATGAAGAATAATTTTAACAGTTTGGACATTATTCCTCCCAAACAGGAAGATTACACAAAACTCTAAGGCACATGACAGTCTAACTGTAGAGCAGGATCAATATCAAGTTCTGGTATGAAATCTTTAATTTTTGATTTCTAGTTTTTAGTGTTTCCAGTGATTAGAAACAAATATTTATGTAATATAGTGCTAGAACTGTTTGGAGGAATTCTCAGCTCAACTTCCATCTTCACATACTGTAACCAGTCTTGCTATCCTAAAATTCTACAGTCCACATTCTAAAGATTTGTTCCAGCAAGCAACAAATGGACACTGTGCCACCTGTGTTTTACTCATACAAAAAATCCTCATTAATTACTTGCATTGATGCAACTGAGGAAATAAAAAAAAAGCCAGAACTGAGTTGTTGGCTACAGAGCAGTGCTAAGAAAATGTAGGAGCAAGTGCAGAAAGCAGAAGACCCTGATGTGCAACACAGACAGAGAATAATTACACTGCAGGCAGGCAAGTCCAGTCTCGTTCTGCACGTTACAAAATCTGGCCTCGCTGCTCAGCTGCTCTGTCCGTGCGCTCCAGAGCGACTGTGTGGTGTATTACCAATAGGGTTTGTACACTGGCTTTCCAAAGTGTGGGTCAGTATCCCTGTGTGCTAGACAACAGAAGTCAGCTGAAATCTTGTTAAATTTGGAACAAGGCAATGATGTGAACAGGTCTGTTTGGGTCTTTGAAAGAGGATACTCTGAAGCAGGTTTTCAATCAAAAAACCTAAACCACTTAAGCGAATAATACAAGATTTTCACCTGCTAGCTATTTTTTCCACTTTCTGTTTCTCTGGGATTTTTTTTAAAAAGAAGGTAGTGCTGGCATTTGGGTATACAAATGAAAACTGAAACTCCTAACCACATACAAATTAAAATTATGATTATAGGTACACTGAATAAACTCAAGCAGCTAACTGAAGCAAGTCATACAGCATTTTCTCCCCAGGTTAATAGTAACCATGTAACACTGACGACTGCTATGTTCTAGTATTCTGAAAATCACTCCACACTTAATACAAGACGTCACAGAGTAAAAAACAATAGTTTAAAACATGTATCCACATACCAAACATTCCATTTCATCCTTTTCTGCTTGAAAATGTGTCACTTTCGTCCTAAAAATTTTTGCATCTTGGAGAAGTCGAATAGCAGAGAAAGCCATAGCAACACTGTGATACAGAACAACACTATTAAAAAATAATTATTTTATTAGCCATATCATGCTTTTACTATAATACATACTTCATTTCTGACTACATCAGAGATGTCTATCAGCAGTTACCGATTTTTGCTTTAGTAGAACAAAAAAAACGCACTCAGAGTATATTCTGAATTGGTAGGCACTGCAGTATGAAAGTGAGAAAACAGCAGTAAGAGAAAAAGTTTTGCCAGTAACAGACATAATCTGGAAATAATGGATAAGCCAAGATATACCATGTTCTGTTGGAGTAATCAAAGCAGAACTCCACTATACCTTTCAGTTACACATAATCTGTCTTCAGGGGTGGGATTTTAGAAGTTAGAAGATGTAAAAATACTGAAAACGACAGAATATACTATTAGATTTCTGCATCTTATCCACACCTGGAAAGGCAAGAAAACACCTCCCTTCTTAAAGCCTTTCCAGACTATATGTTAATCCTTCTGTTAAATCCTCGTGACCAAATGCTCACAGGATCTTAGTAAACACCATCAAGCAAAAATGGAGTCTGTTGCCACCCCGGCAAAACCTCACAAGCAATCACATGACACTGAGTCTGCTGCCCCCTGCCCTAGTCATCAATCGTTTTCTGGAATTCACTCCAAACAGCATCTAGAAAAATACAGACACTATTAGAACTGGTGCACTGTTCAAGCCCACATTTCAAAAAATTATGATTTGAAATCCGAAAATATTGTCAGGTTTCTTAAAATACTAACTACTGGTTGGTTTTTTCCTTTCTACGCTGTCTTTTTTAACCTTTCAGATACACTGTTCAATTTTCATGACATGTACAGAAATGTATATCCCGAACAGTGGACTTGGTGAATACTTTTATTTTCACCATACCACTTACACAGTGAGAAGATCTTTTTCACAACAGGATTTGTTGCCCAAAGATCACACTATTCAAAATATTCAGAGAACTGCCCAAACCAGTGTCCCATGGTATTAGTTTTCCACCTCTAATTGTACATATTCGCTTACATCTGTAAACTCCTACTTTTGTACCTCTTCTCTAAAAGATTTTGGGTCTGGGTTGTTTTTTGTTTTGTAGGGGTTTTTTTTTTACAATTGTACTTATTTTCTACTCAATTAAACATATTTTCTCATAATGCAAAAGTACCTGAGGGTATCCCTAGCTCACCTCCTAAAGACTTTTCAGCAGCTTCATTGTTAAAAATGTATCACCAAAATTCTCATCTATGTTGTCTTTTTACATAGAGAGACTTTGTTTACATGGAGACTGGCTTCTATGAAGCAACAGAAAAAACTAATTTATGAACACCTTAAGTCCTCTTAACACTACCAGAACACTGTGAAGAGCTTTTAATGAAAGAGATATTCAGGTTCTGTTTTATTTTACTGCTTTTGAGAAGTTCTAGATTAATTATTGGAAAGGCAAAGTTCTTGATTCATGCACAAAGAAGTCAGAAAGAAGCAGTACTCTGAAGTTACTCACATTATTCTGCCAACACGTATCTAACCACAGGATGGATAACCTCCAGAGATAAGAGGGTAGTTCAAGTCTTCCTGTCATTTCTGATTCTAGCCTGCGTGCTGTTTCTGTGATGCAGAACTGGATGGATTACACCAATTCAGCACAAATAGACCCCAAAGTAACAATGAGAACCAAAACTGTTAATATCTTGCCTTGCAGCTCTCAGAATTCAATCCTTATGAATCTTTCTCATTGTCCCTTTACCTCAGTTTTATTCAACAAAACGAAACCAGAATAAATCAATGCTGAATTTGATGATAACCTTCTCTCTAACAGTGGAAAAGAGGAAACAGAATTTGCTTATAAAAGCAAAAGAGACAGTGAGGACAATGCAGTGAAATATTCCAACCGCTTTTCTTTCTTTTTATTAAGAAGAATTATCCCCTGAAATCAGGCATCAAAGTTAAAATTACAGCAAAACCTGACATTTTTCAAAACATTGTTTGAGATGCTATGGCTAACATTTCTCAAATAAGTTGGAGAAGGTGCCACCCCTAAGGGTATATACAGGCTTTTATGGAATAGTAACCTAACTTCCTGACCACTACTGTTGTCAACATTTAGCAGTTCTGAAAATGAGGCCATTTTTACCTACATGCTTACATATAAATTTCATTAGAAAAATTTAGACCACAAGCCCAAAGATTCATATATGTATTGTTTTAAGCAATGTACTCACATAAGCAGACAAGCACATATTTGGGTAATTAGAAACCTCACATAATTAGGGGGTTACCATGTAAGTACTCTCCTTGAGATCAGTGGAATTAGTCCTATACGTTAACTTATTCGGAGGCATAAATATTTTGCAAGACAGAGGCTGTAATGTAGAAGCTGAAATTTTTGTGACCCTCTTGTGCTGTCAACAAGAGTGATGTGTCTATATACTTCCCTTGACAAAACACACATCCTTTTATCAGCTGAATCAGAAAGTGACAAGATGATCAAAATAGGAAAGTACAGCTGACTATAACAATTTCACCACTAAGTCATTTCACCAACAGAAAAAAATATGATGAATTTCTGTAATATCATGCAAAGTTTGATTTCTAGGCTGGCAGGCAGGAAACATTCAGCTGTCTGAAGGAATGTTTCATTTCTATCTGAGGCAGATATATCAGCAGCTTCCATGGTTGGCAGTGCAATAAAATTGTAAAATAGGTTAAAAAAATCCCAAACCCTTGCTTTGCTTGTTGGTGGGTTGGTTGTTTTTTGCTCGTTTTTGTTTTTTCCCCTGCTATCTGACTACTACCAATATATTAAAAAAAATTTGAGAGTTCCAAAAAATGATCCATAAAATGCTTGACAACCATTGGAACCCTTGGTACTCTAATGTTTCTTCAACCTGAGACAAGTTATAAGCCAAGAGAGAAACTGGACTCCGGGGTATAACTGCATGTCAAAAAGAAGGGACCTGCTTTGGAAATGGCTTGCATACTGGAACCTGTTTAGCAGGATGAGAAAGTTTGGGTCAGAACTCTACTGGTACAGGTTTTACCAAGCCTAGTATCAAGCTAACCTGGGTCTATAAACTGGATATTTCCTATGTCTGCACACTGGTCCTTAGTTACTAATATGATAATTGAATTAAATCCACATGGCACTTGAAAGCATGATGAGGTCACTATGCAGAGATTTGTTGTTTTCTCTTTTTCAAATTTATGGTAAATTAACCTAATTCAAAAACCACGGATAGATGAATAGTCATGATGAAAAATGTCCACAAATAGCCTACATGTTCTTACTTCACATCTTCGCTACTTCACTTTACTACTAAGTTACTACAGTCGTAATATCTAAACTTCTGGGAAACGTCTATCTTATAAAAAATCCAAACAAAACCCAGGTGAAAGGCCATGCTGCGGTAGCCTCACTGTTTTCAGTTCAGTAGTCTATATAGCACTGTGAAGCTCCTGTCCTTATTAATTTTATTTTTTTATTGCTGTACCATAGCAGCTAAAAAGGAATTATACTGTTTAAAGGCTATCTAATTTGGAGGTTTGTTTATTCACCTAAGAGAGCTGGGAGAAGGAAGATAGTTTGCTTCTGACATCAAAGAAAGTATTTCTGTTCTGTTAATTGGGTAAAAATAAAAAAACCACATTGAGACTGGTTTATCTGTTGGCCAGCTGAACAGCTGAACTTTAATGAGTGTTAAAGGAATCTTCAGCAGTATTCCAACAATAATTTAAAAAAAAAAAATCTTTTTGCTTTTTGCTTAGTGCTTACTATAATATAAGGATTACAGTAATAATTTTGGTGTGTTTCGTCAGATTAGACCTAACAAAAGATGCTGATTACCTTCTAGCTAATGTCCATATAGTCTGGCAAGTGACAGTGCTACACCTCTATATGCTGCATCTCTAGTTAGCAGTTTGTACCCTCAAAGATTTTTCAACCTAATAAAAATTAGATAAAAAGTTTGACACTAATCAAAACGTCCTCCTTATACAAATTAAATTTAATTAACAGGTATGCTAAACAAAAGAATCTTCCTAGCTGAAAGACCAAAACAATGTTCAGAATTTAAGATCTACAAAGAGTTAATATATTTTTGTATCCCACATATATTCAAAGAACAGCAGAACTGTAATTTCATTAAGTTCATCAAAAGAAATCAGAAACTCCAAAAAAAATCATAGAATTTTGAAATTATAATTTGGAGAAAACATCTGGGAGATCATGTAAATTTTACACACTATTGCTAACAATATAATTAATACCTGCTAAAGTCTATTCTAATATTTTAAAGGTTGCTTCTTAATCAAATTAATTTTCAAATATATTTTTCACATTGTACTTTGACAGCAATAAGTACATCAAGAGGAAATGTTCTTTTAGGTCAGTAACACAGGGAGTACTAGAACAAAGCAGAACTCAGTAGTTTAGAGATAACGTTAGTGCTCTGCTGTATACTTTAAAATTATGAAAAACGCCTGACCTAACATACCCTGACTTTTACTTAAACAAGACTTTTTAAGTGAACATTGCAGCTTTTTCTTTTATTTTGTATAACAATGTATCACAAACACACCTCACAGAGAAATCATTGGCCTGTAACTGATGACCATTTAAAAAGTACAATAAAGCAAAAATGAAAAATGAAATGCCAGTGTAACTTCCATTTGTAGATGTACTAGCAGGGTTGTTATGGCGGACGACTAAGATTTAGAATATTAATGTAGACACAGAGGATTCAAAATTAAAATTACTTGATTTTTTTTTTTATATTCTGGAGTCAAGGAAGTGCAACATAACGTGGCTCATAATATTACTTACGTGAAAGCTGCTTGATGCCTTTGCTGAGAAATAGCAGCAAGCTGAAGTCTGGCCTCAGTAAGAGCCTCTAAATCTTCAGCAGAACACTGAGATATCTCCCCCTCATATTTGTCTTGTATGTTCTGCACAAGATGGCTAAGACTTTCTTCCACTTCTGTCAATAAAATCCCCTGGAAAAGAACACACTGTATGATTTCAAAGATAATGAAAGAAATAAAATTATTTTAAAGTTTTTTATTCTCTTACAAACTCCTATCACAGCACCCTAAAACAAATCAATGTGAACACAATATGCCTTTTCTATAAATAGCAGGGGGGGAGGGGTAATTTTGCTTTTTTCCAGGATTACAGATTCAATGTGTTTAAAGTAGGAACATCTAAACTGTGCCTGTACTATTGCAGTTCATGCTTAACTACGTATTTTATGGCTTAGCAATATTACTCAATAATTTTTCACTCTTCTCTTCATCTTATAGCTATACTTGATAATTTTATACTATACTTCTTACTATGCTTAATAAATTTAAATCACAAGACACAGCATTAAAATGCAACATTAGAGATGTTGTGAGAAGTATTATATTCTTTTCTATCTATACTTTGACAGAAACTTGAGTATGTATCCTGAAAGTTCAACTGTAATTTAGTCCTTCTGACAAAGAAAGCTTTAAGAAGCTGTGAAAACCGAATCTAAAAGGAAGTTAATTTTAAATAAAATCTCAATCACAGAGCTTTGAGCAGAATTCAAGAATTATTCAAAAGTTGGTATCATCCAATATATTTTTTGACCGGTTTCCCCAATGAATTCAGAGCTCTATTTTTTTTTTTTTTAAATACTAGAATGCTTAAAGAAAAATCAGAAGGGTAAAAATTATATTATGTCTCTTAAATGAACCCCATTCACATTTATTTAACATTTCTATTTTAGTTATTTTTAAGATGCTGTTTTCAAGTTATTTTCAAGCTCTACTAAAAATTTGCGGTTTCTAGTGTATGGCATATACCCATTGCCATACAAAATCATCCTCCATTTCTCCAGATGTATTTTATACATTACTTTGTTTGTAACAATGGCCAAAAGTAGATACTTCCAAAGTGGAAGACCCCTCTGAAACTGGGTCAGGCCCCAGTTTTGGTCTTTTTGTGATGTGAAACTGCCAAGCATGAACCTTACAATTAAACAAAACAAACTAAACCAAAACTAACCAACCAACTAACCCCCTTCAAACAAAGAAGCTCATTAGCTGTGGATGCCCCATCCCTGGATGTCTTCAAGGCCAGGCTGGATGTGGCTTTGAGCAGCCTGGTCTAGTGGAAGGTGTCCCTGCCCATGGCAGGGGGGTTGGAACTAGATGATCTTTAAGGTCCCTTCCAACCCTAACCATTCTATGATTCTATGAATATTATCTCCAAAATAAATTATCAAAAAGAGGAACATGAAAAACTTGAGATATTTCATACTTGGTAGAGGATGGTTTTCCATTTACTTGTAGAGCATACTTCCCCATGAAAGAGTCTATGACATGTTGTACAGCTGTCACCCCCTGAAAGAAGATGTTTTTATCCTCAAAATCCCACTCAGTCTTTACCCTTGTTGCTTAAAGAGTCATTCTGAGACCTGTTCATGACAGTATTTCCCATGGACGTTTATATAGCATAATCTAGACAGCTTGAAAAACTGCACCAAACCACCAGGATTCATGTATGGCTTGTAAGATTACAACCAGATTAGAAATTTCAGGTCCCCTTATTCATGCCATCCTCCCATCATCATTTCTGTTCCGTTGAAAACATTAGCAATGTTTTTTGAATGATCTGTAGTTTCTTAAGCCTTTTCTCCTAAAAACCAAAATTACCTTCAGCGTGGCCATATTTAAGTCATCTTTGCAGTCAACGAGCTGCACCGTTGTGCCTCTTTTTTCCTGTTGTCTTGAATTCCTATCAGCATCAACTGTCAAAATACATTTCACATGAAATTTTAGAGAACAGACACAGAAACAAAGCATTCTCAGTAATCTGAAGAATATGCCCCTTTTATCTCTATTTATAATTGGGACTTTCAATATTAAAATAAGTGAGGAAGAATGGAACGCAGCTCTAATAATATTAGGGATATTAGCTAAATAAAAACTTGAAAAATCTTAATGTTATTAATTCAATAATGACTGATTTTTCCAGCAAAACTTAAGACACATTAATGCACATGCAGTTAAAAGTGGAAAACATATGCTTGAAACAAGTTGCAGAATAAATGCACTTTTCCACCACCCTTATAATTACCTTTTACATTTGATGCTGTAATTCTGCTTGGGTCCTTCAAGCTGTTGTTATCAACAGAATAGATGTGTTTTTCCACTTTTTCAGGTATATTATTTATTGTGGCAGAAAGGCAAATGATTAAATGCATTTTGGCTAAGGTTAATTTATTCACAATTTGTTGGTTGCACAGTGGCAACATTGTTAAAGACAGACTGCAATTAAGTATGTCTTCCAGTACCTACAAAAAAGTTAACAAGTGGGACTATTTGAAATTACATACTTTACTTTTTTTTTGTTCTTCTATTAATAATAATGTTTATCAGCAATTAACATGATTATTAGTAATATGCTCTTTGTCATTATGGATGACTTGCTGTTTTCCTGTCCAAACTTAATTCACCCCTTAGTAACACTTGCTACAGCCTTAGTGATCTGTTTTCCATTCAAAGGTGCACCTATGAAGTTATAGCTATTACTCCGCCTGATTTCCAGTTTCTGCATTGTCCGTAGCTTTCTTTAACCTAAGGTGGTCACAAGAACTATGTAGGTAAATCTCCAGTTCAGAAATCTCAATGCAAAGGGAAGTCTTTTGTTACAATTCACCCTAACTAGAATGATTACGGAAGGAAAAGAAATTCTTGTATCAGACCACTCCACCATATTTCATAGATTCTTTTCTTTATTTGTTATAGCATCCTTATTTTATCTTGAATTTAATATTCTCACTTTAGATTAATACATTTAGAAGTGGAAAGTCTACACAGATGTGCAAAATCATAAGGACACCAGTAAGAGTCCCATATAGACTGTGAAGTGTTCAAATCAGAAGCTCAAGATAAAGCACAACTTCAAAATAATCTGAAACTAGTGGGATCAAAAGCTGTCAAGACAGACATCTCATTTATATCTTCTCATATCAACTGTTGTAGGAGACACACAAGTTTACTGTAAACAAAAGAGAGAAAAGTGGAGGAAAAAAAAGTTTTTCTCTATCAGTTTGGGTTTATAGTACAGCTTCTTTTCCACATCCTGCTAACATTAACCCTTACTAGCTCAATGGATGTCTGACAAGGCAAGTGAAAGAAAATTATTAAAACTGAAATAATAAAGAAACACATGACAAATATGTGATTTTAATTAAAGTGAGAAATTACTGTTCATTAACTGCTTTACAGATTCACCTTTCTCCCCCCTCTCTGAAATGGACTTCAACCCCAATCTGAATTAGGGCAAATCTATGAATACAGCTCTGATTGATAGAAATTATAATACTAGATGATTGATATTCTCAGTATTTTAGCAGCATAAACACCAGATCGTACATATAATGACAAAACTTGAATTATTGTACTAGTATGCTCTGTGCAGACAAGTCACAGATCTGTACGTATTAGGTCTCCCATCTGAAAAATGGTGATAGCGGTACTTGCCTCTCACTTGAAAGGACAGCCATAAAATTTAAAATTTAGGAAATGGTAAACTACTAAGGAGAGTATGTTTTCTATATACTGTTTTTTACTAATAAAAAGTATATTTTCTGAACCAAATAATATCTAACTGTTGCCAGAGAAATACATATTTATGTCTAGCATAACATTTTAGCTTTTGCAGATTTTTTTTTACCTGTAAATTTGTAACAGTCAAAAGAGGCTTTGAGGAGTCAAATTTCTGTAAGGCCTGTAAAATGGACAAAACCAAAAATAAGCAATGTGTTACAATATGAGTATAAAATAACTGAGTTAACAGAGTAGTGGAAAAGTGTTATGTATTTCCAACTACACTTCGAGAGCTCTGAAACTACCAACAATGACTTGGCTTCTATGGGCTTTACATTCTGAATCATAACCTGAGACCCAGAACTACCCCTACACCTCTTATGCCATTCACCAGAATTCTTCAACTTGAAACAAGGGGAGAAAAAGGCATAAACCAACAAAAATCCTTTTGCAAATTCTAGGAGCTCTACACTAACCAACCATCAACTGCCTTCAGGTACATTTCTGAACCCCAACCTAACTCCAGACTTAGCACATGGCTCCTCTGCTATTCACCAGAGCATAGATCTGTGAATGGAACAAGAACAAGAGCTACAGGTCAAGATGAACTTTAGACTTCAGCCTCCCTGAGGGCTCTAAAAACAACTATTACTTCACTTATATGTGCTTCAATTTTCTGAACCCTAACCCTAATTCTAGTCCTTGCTCAAAAAGCCTTTACTTTTTGACCAAGAGAAAAATCAGTCTACTGAGGGGAAGGAAAAGGCAGAAGTAAAGATCATTTCCAGCCTTTGTCATAACTGACAGCTCTGCACACAACTGTCACTTGGGTTCTATGTGGTTTTTATTAACTCTATACTCAGATGTAGCTCTCTATCATCTCCATCATTCCCTGGAATATGGGTCCTTCTCAGAGCTGTGCAAAAGTCCAGCAAGCACTTAGATTCTATGTGCATCACACCCTAACCAGAAACCTAATGCTGAACCTCCTCTGCTGTTCACCCGCACACTCACCTGTGAACCCCGTTAGAAAAAGCCAAGTGACAAATCAAAGAGACTTCATACTAATGCTGCGAGCTCTTAGACAATATACAAATTAAGGAGAGGACTTAAAGATGCACTTTAATCTGACTAGCATCAGTAAGGGGTAAATGGGTTCCTTACTGTAGCCATAAACAGGGAAGCTTTGTAGAACTAACTCCAGTGAGGATGCTGGTAACTCTATAGCTCAACCTAGTCAGAATGTAATGTAACTTGTGCTCTGAGTAAAATCACCAGATTTCAGTTTCTCGTCTTGCCATGCAGTTAGCATGAAAGTGTCACTGGCACATTATAAAGGTCACCTTTTTTAAGAAATATTTTATTAATAAGTTAATTTTCCATTTGAAAACCAGTATCACTGCAGGTTATCCTAGGAGTGCTTGTCTATATTTCTGTTTCTTTAAATGTAAACATTTGACATCCTATCATAAATGTAATTGTAATTATTCCCTTATTAAATAGCTTAGACATTGATTTGTTGGCTATTGCTAAAAAAGTAACTGCTGCTCTGTGCTGTTTATAACCATTCTGAGGCTGCAGATTAAGAACAGTCAGGCCATGCATCAGCTGGAAACTCTTTCTTAGGGTTTGGGGAGATGAGAGGGAGGAAATTTATATAGACCAGTTGGAGCAAGTCCAGAGGAGGCCACGAAGATGCTCAGAGGGCTGGAGCACCTCTGCTATGGGGACAGGCTGAGAGAGTTGGGCTTGTTCAGCCTGGAGAAGAGAAGGCTCCGGGGAGACCTTATTGCACCTTCCAGTACCTGAAGGGGCTACAAGGAAGCTGGGGGGGACTTTTTACAAGGGCCTGTAGTGACAGGACAAGGGGTAACGGGTTTAAATTGAGAGGGGAGAGGTTTAGATTGGATATCAGGAAGATATTCTTCCCGGAGAGGGTGGTGAGGCACTGGAACAGGTTACCCAGAGAAGCTGTGGATGCCCCATCCCTGGAAGTGTCCAAGGCCAGGCTGGATGAGGCTTTGAGCAACCTGGTCTAGTGGAAGGGGTCCCTGCCCATGGCAGGGGGGGTGGAACTAGAAGGGCTTTTAGGTCCCTTTCAACCCAAACGATTCTATGATTCTATGAAATTTCCCTTCAAATGATAAAACAAATCATAAAACTCAATTCACTCTGCAGTGCCAGCTTCACTAGCTACAACACAGGGTAAGGGAAGCACACATGAAGTCATGGAGGTGGATTAGGAATTGCCCTTTCAGTACCGGCCTGTAATTATCACACAATTAGAAATATCATCCTACTACATGTATAGAATGTGGCAGTACAATCAAGTTAAATCCACACTGCTGTCAAAAGGGGTGTCCTTACCTGTCCCACTAGTCATCTATCACATGTTAGTTCAGCTCCCTAGTGCTGACACACATACTTTGTCACGGAGTGACAGCTACCCAAAAGCACCACTCAGATAAAGGAAACCTTGATTACATCTGTTCAGCAATAACTCATTAGATTATTCTGGTATGTGCTTGGAAACAAGGAAAGGGTATGGAACTGTCAAGAGGGAGGCTTGCCTGGTAACTCTGGACTATATCTGCCTGCATAGGTCCAGGTCAATTGTTAACAGCTTCATAACCTCGTAGCACATTAGTGATCAAGGCACAATCACTGCTTGGCTTTAGTTAGAGAGAAAATCAGAGATTGACCTAGGATTATGTGACTGTCAAGGCTCTGAGGGCACCAATACGTCTTACTGCCCAGTACCTCCTGGGGCTCCTCCCACCCTGCCTACAGCCCAGGACCCTGTCAGGCCCCCAGAGCCATCAGTCCTTGCCCCAGCCATGCCACAGTAGAGCCTGTCTATAGCTACCCGCAGCTCTGCACTGCCACAGGCCCCCCAAGCCAAGCCCACCCATGGGCCCAGATCCTGGCCCAGCCTCAGCCAGATGCCATGACCCTGTGTAGCCATCCTGGGGCTGTGTCTGATTCCAGTTCTCAACAGGCTTGATCCTGACCCTGCCTGCAGGCTGATATTCCAGCCCAGCTTCACAGCCTGTTCCCAGCCCCACAGAGGTGCCTGATGGCTTGGGCTTGGGGTTGATCCTCAGCTGCCCTGCTCTTGGCTAGGGCAGTGGGTATTTTGACATTAACGAGGCAAAAACTCTATCCATATGCCTACATATGAAATCACACATCATTTTTTCAACAGTATTATCTGCATTACATAAAACAGACAGCACATATGTTTTCAAAACTTTTTCTTCCTGCTGTTCATGTCATTCAATGCCTACTATTTGACCTGGCTACTGAAAGAAATTTAGGATTATTTTAGGAACATATAATAGATTGCAGATGTGGACTATGTGCAGTTTCATTAAGAGAATTGAGTGTTAAGAGATTGATGTTATACTTTACCGGTGTTTACCTTCATTTGTTCAATTTTTCTGTACCCTGCAGGTATTTTACATGGAATTCTCTCTCCAGAGTTAAGCAAAGACAATTCATGAAAGGCCTCTGTAAAAAATCCTGTGTCTGTAAGTACTTTAATCTGGGGGGGGGAGGGAAAAAAAAGCAAACTTTGATTTAAATAATTTTATTTATTCTTTTTTCTTAAAATAAAATGTTTTTAAGAGTAATCTTCAAGCAGTTTTGGTTACTGCAATAGTACACTGTTGGAAAATATTCTTTAATGGAATCTTTTACATTTTATACAATTTATAGCAAATAAGTGAAATCTCAAAGATGGTCTTTAGCTTTTAAAAATAAAAATGAAAAAACCCACAAAAATATATTCTTCAAAAGCTTTCTGCCAACAAAGGAAAATAACTTAATTCACCTGGCTAGAGATTTGAGTGTCAGTCCAAGATCAGCCCCTTACCAAAATCTGTTTCACAGATTTTACTCATTTTAGTCTTGTAGTAGTCAGCTGCTCTCCCTAACCTATATCAGCATTTCCTGAAAATATCTAAAACCAATAATACTTCAACTCTTACTAAAAGTTAAATTCTTAAAAAAAACACCAAGTGAACGTAAGTGAAACGACAAAAGGTTGTTCCCAGAAACCTGACCACCTGGTTCCACTATGACACTGGTAACAAATCCAGAAGCAAGCAGTGTAAACAAAAAAATCATTTGTTTGGTACTTAAGAAAAGATTTTAAAGAAAGGTGGAATAAGATAAAAAATACCAAGTAAAAGGTTTGATCTAAGAGGGAAAATCTTATGTTCATATATTTAAGAAGAATGTGTGTTAAATGGAGAGTAGAAAGAAATGATGGAAGTACTTAACACTCTCTGTAGGGCAGAAACAGTAAAACTGTGTAAGTAACTCTACACTCTACTAAAACTGAGAATATACATAATCTTTGCATTGAGAAAGTAGTCCTGTTCTATAGTCTGTTGTGCTGAGAAACACTAACAAACAGATGAATTGTAAAGCATTACTTTTCATAGTAGTGATATACGACGAAATATTTAATCGACTACATTCAGGAAAGAAGTGAAAAAAACCTATTTGAAATACAACATGCTGTGATAAAAAGGTTGGTTTGATTACCTTGAAGATTCTTCCTTCAATACATTTAGCTGGGTCCTTACATATCTCAGAAACGATGTATTGGTATAATGTGAACAATGGTAAAATCTGTAGCAAAATATTAGGTCATCTAGTTAAAAATGTCAAGAAGGGTACAATTATAGAAGTTTCCATTGTAATTATATAGCACAAATATGTAGATAATATAGGAGTACTGCTTTCACTGCCACCTACCACCAGTACTTCTCTTAGGGTCTATGAAGGACTAATACTATCTTATATGTGATTCACAATGGAGAAATTGAAGTTTCCCCAAATTATTCTCTGTGTTCTTGGTGGGTTGTTTACTGTAACAGTAGAGAGTAAGCCTACTGAAAGATTTTGATACGAGGGATTTCTAAAACTGTCTGTATTTCGATGCCACAATTTTTTTCAATGTAAGTAGTAGAATAATAGAATTCTGTAAGCTTTATAAAATAAACACAATGAAGTCCTGCAAGTGTCTAAGTGAAATGATACCAATTGTAAAATAAACTAGCTGGTGATAAGGCTTATTGACAAATTTATTTGCATTCATTTCAAATTGAAAATTTTTGTAGGGGCAACTAACAAAAAATATTAAAACTGAGTTCTAGTAAAGTATACAAATGATGCATTTATTATTATATAATATTAAAAAAAGCAGCTTCTTTCCTAACAGATGTATTTGTTTATTGAAAATGAAAGATATTACAAAATTTAATTACTGTTCAGTTTTTACATTTTTCTTCACTTTAAAATGTCCCCGAGCTTGGAAAATGCTAACAGCATTGTTGCTTTTTTGTCAAATGCACTTTTACTTTTCATAGAATAGTTTAGTACTTCTGAATTTGGAGTACAAACGCTTGAGGCAAATGTTAATTGTACCCATATAGTTCCCAACTGATATCTGAAGTAGTTCAAGAAAATTAGTCTTTGAAGTCTTATTTTTAATAAAACTTGTATCTTGATGTATTTAGATTTGAACTGTCAAAACAATTTAGTGCCCACCATCCAAAACATTCCCACATATTAAGCATTTGGTGGAAATGAAGCTCTCATCC
>NW_010266915.1:0-17218 GCF_000690775.1 Eurypyga helias | reverse complement strand
AATGGCTTTGACCATAATCTATGACCTGGATTTGTATTCTGCTAGTACAAGTACAGAAAAATCAGAAGTGTGCATGGCCATGTGAAGAATGGCTTTGACCATAATCTATGACCTGGATTTGTATTCTGCTAGTACAAGTACAGAAAAATCAGAAGTGTGCATGGCCATGTGAAGCAGGTGGTCAAGCATTCCTGTCATTAAGCATCCCTGCCTCCAGTTAACCCTCTGCTCCTTGATCTCACTTGATCTCCCATAGTGAGGGCAGTTATACAAAGCCTAATAACAAAGTGAACTCCAGTAAAGCAGGATGGGAAGAAACACCAGGAGGTCAGACAGACACTTAGCCTGAAGTTCCAGAAAAAAATCAATCCAACAAATGGCTTGCTGACAAAAAAGGGGTAACATCTTGCCACCGCCTCCTCTCTAAGTCCTCTTCCACCCCGACCCCTAACCTTTTCTTAGTCCCCTGCTACCAGCCACATGATCTTTTCTCCCCTTGCACTGGCTCTGCTACTTGCAAAACCTTGCCATAAGTGGATTCAACTCATTAAAGCATGAGATAACTATTTATTTTTCTGCTGGGGAGTTTTCTGTCCTGCTGAGAATTGATTTATAGAGGTATACAATAATTGCCTGACATGAAAATATGTTAGAGCACACAGGACCAAACAGGAACAGGGGTACAATTGCAGCTTTTCCAATACTAGTAAGCAATTCAAGCTGTTTATTCCAATGTACAGCACTGCATCTTTGAGAGAAGTTGGATTAAAGTGGAAGTGGTCAGGCATTAAGTGGAAGAAATAAGCACATGATCAACATAAGAGGGAAGCCGTAAAATCACTCCATACAGAGGAATATGAGAATGTGAGAAACAGAAAGAGCTTTTATTTACTGAATGTGAAAGTAAAATTATTGAAAGCATTTTGAATGTACTGCATTTAAAGTAATTCTCAGTACAGTGTATTTCAAACTGTATATAATAGGAAATTTCTTCTAAAATGCCTAAGCTAAGGGAACAATGTATTGCATCTTCCCGAAGAAACAAGTACCCTGTAAAGTCTAAAAATTGTAGGCAGCAAGCTACACCTTGCCTCTCAGTGCCACAGAACGTAACCATACTGGTACTTCGCTAGAGCTTCTGAGGTGTCTCATAAGTACATCCACACAAAACAATAAGACTTGATATCTTAAAATTCATTTCCAGAGTATAAAAATAACACTTACTATTAAATTCTGTTTTGCACAATGTAGTTCAAACATAAGGAAATTCAGACTTGCAACTACAGTACCGATATCAGCTCTGTAGCGATCAGAGAACAAGTCAATACCAGGAATAAGCATATTTGTTTCATATTCTGCAAAGTCACAGTCAGCTGTCGGATGTGGAAGAGAAGCTCTAAACAGGGCCTGAAAGTAATAATAATTAACAATTGTGAAAAAATGAATAGGTATTAGTGAAACTATAAAACTCCCACCTTTGAAACTCATAAATGACTTCATAAATGAAACTCAGTCAATGTCTTCAGGAAGAATCCAGTTGTTTCCAGAAAAACAACAACCATGAAAAATCTTTTTAGAAACAATGCTTTATGTGTGAACATGATGGAGGAAAAAAAAAGGCTGTAAATAGTCTAAGGACAGTATTTCATGGAACAAGCAAAGGAGAAAAACTAATCTAGGTATAGAAAAATAATCATGAAAGATTCCTAAGCAACTACTCCCCAGGTAATGAAAAATCTTCCTAAATAGCCAGTCTGAGAGTGTTTCTCTCAGATTCCAAGTCAAAACATCCCAAATAAATGAAAGCACTGGGAGGGTGTGGGGGGTGAAATCACTAGGGGTTCTCACAAAGACTGTAATTCTTAGGATAAACCTGTCATCAGCAGACAGAAAGAACTTAATAATTTCTTCAAACATCTCCATAATCAAGGAAAATGCATAGGAGAAATTTGTTGAGATGATTCTGGTAATGTGTTCAAACGTTTCTTTACAATTCCAAGGATGTTTCATGGAAAATGTCTTCCATCAGAAGAAAAAAATCTTGTTTTCCCCACAAGCTAAGAAAGCTACTTTGATTTTTCTTAGCCTTACGTCCTCACCTTGCCACCACCACCTCAGTCGTCATTTCTGGGAGAGTTGCTGACTTTAAGGCCAGTTAACAGCTAGGGTCACCCTAGTTCCGCCCTTAACTGGATCAACTAGTGCAGCTTAAATCATAAAACTTAAAACTGCTGTGAGTGATCTTTAAGGAAGTAACTTAAATGTTCCTCCTTTAAAAGGGGAGGAGTGCTAACATTGTCTCTGATGTTGAATATTCCTTCCCAATTGTGTTTATCTTGCTGTAATTAGCAATGATATGCTAGAGAAATATGCATTTACATACTCAGATCCAAGATATTAACAAGCCTAAAGCCTACATCAGAGGTGAAATTTAAATAAGGTTATAAAAGCTTTCCAAATCAAGGAACAAATTATGGGCTTGAACTTTGAAAGGTACAGTGACAGTAATTGATTATATTTTTCAAGACACTCACCCTGCAAGCTGCTCCTATCCTAATTAATATCAGACCTATTGCAGTCAAGTCACAATTATTTTTACCGTTATACAACTGGAACAAATGCTTACTACTATTTCTGTCAAAAGGAGAAACCAAAATTGTTCAGCTTTGTAACACCAGCAATTACAGTGCTAGAAGACAGTCAGAATACTTCTTTACCTTCATTTCTTCAACTTGTTCTCCCTTTGCTGAACTTAATGAGGTTTTAAACATGGCCTAGCACAGGTCACACAGTCACGACCATGGCTGGCACAAGATGTTAGAAACTGGCCTTAGTTTGTTTTGAGAAGCCAACTCACTTTCTGATGCTGCACAGGTATGAGTAAGCACTCACTGATCCCAGTGCAGTATGACTGGCAGAATACTTGCAGTTCTTTTTCTGATGTCACTTTTGTTACTGGTATCTTAAAACTTCCTTTTAAAAGCTAACTGAACCCCTTTTTTCCACTATAGTAAGTTTCTGAATGTTTCCCCACTCAATTTTAATGAACTTATTTTCCTTGTAAATGAAAACAAATTATTTTGACCATGCTCTGTTTTTAGAGCAGACTTCTTATACAGCTGAGATCTTAGTATTACAAACCAATATCTTTCAGTGCTAAAAAAGATTCAAAAACTTATTTTTCTAAAGAGTCTGTTCTCCTGGATGAAAATTTATGACAATCTAAAGACTCTGTACAGATCTGACAGACAGCTCTCTGCTAATGTTGATGCCATCCAGTTTTTCCTGAGCAGAACACTTCAAGAGAAAAAAAAAAAGAGATTTCACTGCCAAATATTTTAGCCATCTTCACCTTTCAGTATTTCATGATTTCTCTAAGACCTCTAATTGAATATTCCTCTTATTGAAGTGATAATTTTTAGGCTGTAATACAGGAATAGTGTTAAAAAACAAAGAATAGAAACATCTAACCTAATGTGCATAAATTGTCAATTACCACCAATCTCCAGCTTTCCTTTACAATCAAAATGAATAGAGAAGAATTTTAATAAAGGGTTATTGAGATTTAAGTTTTAGAAGCAATTTGCCAACTTCATGAATTCTAACTGAAATTGTGTTCTTACCTTAAAAAGTATAGCAGAAAAATAGCAGTATTTAGTTCTTAATCTCATCTTTGATGTTGTTATATACCTGAAGTTCAACAGACAATAAGAAATATGAATGTGTCCATCAATATAAATTATTCAAACTCTTCTTTTATCTAACAATAATGATAGTAACACTATTTAGATGTTTTCCATACTAGAAAACAACTGCCTGTTCTGTAGATAGGTGCTCAGCCATGCCATGCAAAGAAAGAAGTTTCTGACCCAATATATACCTAGATAAAGGGAGTTGTCTAGATTCTCTTTAAAGTTAAAGGAGAGAAAGAGGGAATCTAAGTGCAAAATTGATCTCAAACAAAACTAGAAAGATAAAGCAGGTCAAGCAACTCACACCTTAAAGTGTATTTCTTTCCATAAAGGAAGCCTAAAAGAACTAGCACGCATGGACTTTGACGTGGCAGGTGTCTAGCTGGATTAAATGAATCCCACACAGCACCTCAGGGCTTTAAAACACCGTGGTAGTGGGGTACTCCCCTGGATCTACAGTATCAGAAATCTTTAATACAGTATCAGAATCCTTTAATCTGCATTTTACAGCCTGAGACTAAGTTGCTCTAGAAAGAGCGACTCAAGAGAAAGATGTTTAACAGCCCAAGTCAGGTCTGAGAAAAGATCTGCCTGAGGTAGAAGCCACGAGGATAGCTTCCTCCAGATCCCTGTCATGATTTGGAATGGACATATGAGCAGTAAAGGAATAGTATGCAGTGGAGCAAATACATGTCAGAAGCATCTGTAAAAGCAGCTAGGCATTGGGTCTTTCCTGACTGGACCTGAAACTGCACCACAGCTCAGAATTAGAAGAGCTGGGGTTTAGAATCACTTAAACTCCCTCCTTTTCCTCTTGGGTGCTAATTCTGAGTGTGCCAATGCTGTTTGATCCTGAAATACCCATGCTAATACTTTAACCGCTACTTTGGTTTACAGATACTTTACAGGGCTATTAATATGACCAGCTTCTTGGGTAAGACAGTTTACTCTGATGAAATTCTGCCCTTTCATGGGTATAACGCTTCTAAGCTGGCTTAGACATTTTATATTTTATATTTTGCACATTTTTCTATTGTACAATATGTTGAGGAACAGCTCAGAATTACATCCATAGTGTCTTACCAGCAGTCAAGGAGTACTGGTCGGAAATATTTATTGATGGTAGACTTTAATACAGTAATTCAAATTTCATTTAGTTGTAATTCACCAGAAAATGAGTACTTTAGGCAGTAAATCTGCCCTCAAGATAGATTAATATTTAATATGTGCAATGACTTGGGAGATGTGATATTTCAATTGAAAATCAATATGACTGTAAAATCCTTGTGCTTATGACTTTATCATTTTGTTTTATTTCAATGATCTTTCTGTATAATATACAGCTGCAATTATGATCAAAGATGAGCACTCAAGAAAAGGGAACAAATGATATTCTCCAAAAGAGCAACTTTCTTCCTGAAAGGAAAAATTCCTCTGCTTTTGATGAGCCTTTTTTATAGCAACTCGTTAGTGTTTTTAAATTCATTTCAAGCTGCCTACTCTCCTGGATGAGCAATTTGTTTAAAATATGAAAGAAACATATAGATGAAATACTTACTGAGCGATCTTAGCCACTAAGACTGCTGCATGTAAACATCCCCAAACTCCAGCCTGAGAAAGAAACTTCTGACTAATCTCAGTTGATCTTCCAACTGCAAGGCAGTCTGTAGCATTTTTTTTAAAAACTAACTCTTGCCAGTTGTTAAGAGCATCAGCCATGTTGAGTGTTTCATCAAGGGCTTGACACCAATGTTTAAAAGCAGCTCTGTAACACATAAAAAATATCCTCATCATATTGCTGACATTTTCCAAAGTGGAAGATAAGACTCGCTTCAATTTACCTTCATTGCCTGAGATATAACTAATTCTGATTAGGTCAGAAACTGAAATACTGTTTCTACAACAGAAAAAGATACCATTCCTGGTCAACAGACTTACTGGGACATATACTAAAATAAGATTGTCAAGGAATAGATATTACTTCTTAAAAACACAGAGAGATGCTTAATTAATTTGTTTAACTGCAATTAGCTAGCTAAGAAAATTAAGCAATTTCTAGAAAAAAAGCCTCTCAAAATATAGCTAATGGTGAGTTAGATTACTGAGGACAGTACAAGAATTTACAAACAGTTGTAGGGAATATGAATGCCAATTAAAAAAAAAAAAGAAGAAAAAAAAATACTCTTTTTTAAGCCAATAACTATGTACCTTTTGTTTCCAGCATAAATGTGAACATTTCCAAGTTCATGTAGAGCCTGAACCTTGAGGTCTCTCTGATTGTTTATTTCAAGGATTCCTGTAATTTATTTTTTAATCAATTAAAAAAAAATGGCACATAATTAAATCAGTTACGGAATCTTGCAGAAATTTTGCATGAGTAGACAAGTATTCACAAGTGATTCAATGCATGAATATTATTTGAAAGAATGATTAGGTTTGTATTTTAGCTTCCAATGTACAAAATCTTATTTCTACTAACTTTGAAAACAAGAGTATATTGTGTTTTATGAACCTGTTTACATAAGCTTTTATATTTTTGTTTTTTTCAGACCTCTCAAACTTATTCCTCTTCAATAGATAAACACGGAAGGAGGCCAATTGAACCTGCTAAACAACACTGCCTGCATACAGCACAGTAGCACTGTCCCTGCTCATTTCTGGACCCCTTACTTCAAACAAAACCCCTTATGGCATCTGTTTACCTGCTACACTTCACCTACTTTGTCAAACGGGAAAAGCAGGTAGTAGTGCTGAGCTGTAGCTGTACGAGTAAAGCCATACTAGAATGTATGATGGAAGCCAAGCAACTAGGTCTTATATTGAAATGCACAGAATTGGAAAGGTCTGTTTGCTAGAAAAGAAATTATCATGGAATTAAAATGAACCTGCTAAACATTATAGCAGATTTTTAATTTGGGATTAATCAGTATAACACCACTGAAGTAATGCATTTTCGTAAGATGAGATAAATGTAGAGGTTGTGAACCAACAAGTGGCTTGTTTATGATCTAATGCAGATTTTATAAATCAACAGAAAGAAGGTTATGTATTTCTGGAATCCAGCTCTCAGACAGTTCTAGCTGTCCAACAGAGGAAAATAACACCGGAATAAACCTACATGAACACAGATAGGCAGAATGATATTACATCTTAGCTGTAAACAGAAATTTATGAAAAAATTACCAATTGTTTGTTCATAGGAAGAGATAATTACTGAAAGCTGTGACTGTGGTATTGGTTTACTCTCAACCATCCTGGAGAAATTAAATTTTTCTTGAGAAAGGTCACATGGTGTTGATAGAAATATCAGTTCAGCTCCCACATTAAATTCCAGCCTTCTATTTGAAGAGATATGACTGCTGACTTTTCTTCCAGCATTTTCTAGACCAGAAAAAGTGATTTATATGATCAGTTTGGAAAAGCATGATACTATTTCCAGCACCACAAATATTTCCACACTGCATTACTCAAATACTCAGTTCCTGCGTACCCTATTTTTATCTGGTTTCCTATGCTGATTCTGTCTGTGTGTCTCCTAATTAAACCCATTGGTCAGTGCAACCAAATGAAAATATGTGCTCTGTTAGAGAAAATAAACCTGGAAACATCTGCCAGTCAGCCCTCTGACAGAGGTTTGGCTGCAGACAGACAAGTGACACAGCTGCATGAAAAATTTACCATTCAACCATGAGACATAAATCACAGGAAATCAGGCTTAGAGCTTGTGCTTACAGAACTTCATATATAACTTTATATTCTATCTTTTCTCTAATTGTCAATAACTAAACCTTGAATGAAAAAAAAAATATTTCTTTCACTCTTTACTATTTTAACTGCATATACACTTTATTAAGTGAGAAACTTTTCAATAAATAACTCACCTTGTGTGTGTGCAAGAAATAATGAAAGTAGTTTTCTGCTGTGTCTCAGGGCTCTGCTGTGATACTTAGATTTTTGTAGAGTTTCTCTAAAACATTCCAGTGTATCATTCACATCAAGAGGTACATAAACTAGGCGTTTTACTTGACTGCTGTCTAAAAGGAATTAATAATTATGGAGAACAATTATGCATTACATATATGTATTTTGAACAAAACATATATTTGAACAATTCTACAACTTCAAAACTAAAATATATAAATGTCACCTTTGTTCCTTGTTGGATTACGAATTTAAGCAAAATTATTAACCAAGAGGACTGTATCATTTGCAGTGTTACTTTTTAGTTGTCACGTAACATGTAATATTCCTTGAAATCCATCTGCCCTGGGCATGCCTCATCTCAGCTCTCTGCTCTGGACTCTGGTGTCTGAAGCCTGGAAACAAATCTTTTACTACAACTGCTGATCCTATTTACAATTACTGTAGTTTTTATGTACCAAACCTGTGAGTTGGCATGCTGTCTCTACCAAAGGCACAGTATTATTTACTCTTCTTACAATCAGCATTATTTGTTGTTCAATTAGCTTTCTCAGCTCAAAGCCTTGTGTGTGATGCGCTGACATTATCTGTGATATGAGGAGCTACGGTTTACAAACTCCCACTAATGACTATAGCATTTTAATTCTGACTGAAAAGAACAACTGTGGGTAAAATAGGTGTTTTGTCACCTTATAGTTCAGTTTTTCTATTGATTCTATCGATAACAGTGTAGGTGCACAGGAAGTTCTGGGTTTAGTGATGGACAGCCCACAATACTGACAGAAAACTGGACCAAGACCACCAAGCTCACTCAACATACCGTAGGTCATCTGGCATCTGGATGACAAGTGCTTTTCTTCTTTTTTTCAGATACAGTCTGAATATATTTGGAAAAGTCTTGACAACATTACGAAATATCAAGAATAATGATTTGAAGACAAAATTGAGTTTGTATTAAAAGAAACAGGTTATAGGAGAAGTAGAAGATCTAAGATAAGGAGGAAAAACAAAGAGAAAAAGTATAGAGTATGAAAAAAAGGAAAGGAATTGGGAGAATAGAGAACTCACAATACTGAAATGTGCTCTCACCTGTATAATCTTTTTTCCTCTCAGGATAGAAAAAGCATCCAGGAAAAATAAGTTCACTAGCAGAATGGGAAATAGGCAGCTGTAATTTCTGTCCTATGTAGCTTCTGCAATTCACCTAAAAAGCAAGTTTTGTTTCATGATAATTGAAGAGTATTCAGCAAAATTAATATTTGATATTAAAGTATCTAAATACTCAGTCATATGACAAAATAATGGAGGACTAATTTACAATTACACCAATGACCCATAATAGGTACTCTTGTGACTAAGAGATGAAACATTCATAACACTTAAATATTGGATATAACATATAAGCGTTTATATGTTAATGAATTAAACTTGTATCTTATTTGGTATTTGCCATGATCATGAGCAAATATGTTGACATTCAGAAAATATTCCACTTTTTTGTCTGGATTAATGCGTGCTTGCAAAGAACCCGTCAGTGTGAGTATGTGAAAGAGCACGCTGCATGTAAAGCACAATGTAATGCTGCATAGGGATACACAACATAGCTCTAAGCAAGTAATAAAAGCAGTCTGAGTCTGTCAGAGAAACAAACTTCCAGATTTCTATCAAGGGCTAATCCAGTTCAGACATTTTATTTTGCTATATCACTTCAGAAGCAAAAGAACTAATTCAGAGCTAGTTCTAGACTCTCTGAACCGCACTGCATTGTGACATGTAGCCATACCTTCTATATTGCTAAACTGAGGATGTCTTTTTTGAACGATCCTTACTACTATGAACTAACTTTAGTCTTTGTTCTGTAAGTTGTTCTTTCAAAACTATAAAACTTTTTCACATTGCCTAGATTACAGCAGTATGTGGTGGTTTGCTACACTGCTCTTTTTAGACAAACGACTATGTTCTGAACGGCAGGGCCTGAAAGAAGTACGAAGGAAACGGCCTTACAGAGAGACAAGACAGAGCACCTCAGCTGCCCTCCACAAGCCCGGAGTGCCTTCTGAATTCCTGCAAGCCCTGGGCACCAGTGTGCTGTCTCTAGGCAAGGCAGTGGCTCCTGAACCCCATGCTCAGAACAAATCCATTTGAAATTTCAAACCCCACTTTTCCCCACCTCCTTCAAGTCCTGTGTTCATATTAGTAATAGAAACATATTTAAAATATCAACCATGCGATTGACTTTAGCCAAAATTTTTAGAAATAAATCTTGGGTTCAAAAAACCAAAAATCCTCATTTTAAATAGCTAATTCCATGAAAAAATTCCAAGTGGCAAAGTCAGTTTACTATATACAGAGAGACATGGCTTTTAAGGAAAGGAATTTGCTGAGCGGCAGGGCTTTTTTTTGGTTGGTGATCAAGTTTTTCAAGCTCTTTATTGGTATTGTCAGTGTTCGGGTTCATTCAATTTGATTAATTTTGGTCTTCAGGAGCAGCATTCAATGCAAAAAACAAAGCAATCTCTTTATGTTTACATTTAATTAACCACAAAGATTGTGCAATATCCAAATAAATGTTTTCAGGTTAAAAGAGTGGCATCAAGAACTAACATGAAATTAGATTTAGGCTCATAATATGGAATGGGTACATTGTGCATGGAAGAAATGTTCTCCGGGTCATCAAGTCCAGACCTCTGCTGCTGCTGCAATCATGTCATATAAGCCTTTTCACGCACTTCAATCAATTATGTTCATTAATTTATTATAATTTACTATTTGCAAACATTATAAAAAACCCTATTAATGTAATCAGTGAAAGTACTTCTCTATATTTAGTTCACATTAGGAGTCAGTGCCCAGAAAGAAAATCTTGGTTTACCTTATGTGCATTATCAGACAGATACTTTATGAAATGAGATTCACAGCTGCCTGGACCAGTGAACTGTTGCATCCTTTCCAGCAGCTGCCTCTGAGCATACACCAGCAGTGGACTCACTTGTTCTGTGTATCTCTCACTGAAAAAAACCCGAAGTATAGTTATTAAGCAAAATAATGGTATGTTTAACTATATAATGTTGCTTTTTAGTTTTTATTAGAGTTGGTGTAACTCACTGTGTAAGTATGTTGAATTGTACAGCTATGTGTACCAGTGCTCCCCACTTCTTCATGTGATACAACGTTTCTATTGTTTTCAGAATCAGATTACATATCCATTGCAAGTCAACCACATTCACATCATCCAGGGGAGACTGTAGATGGAGATTAGAACCACCATTCTCATCCATAATACCTCCTAAACAACTGGGAATGCAGAAGTCTCCTTCAGGATCCACAATCTACAGTGAAGAAACATTATTCTACCCGTTATTTTCAAACTTGTTTTCAGGACTTTATAATCAAATTATAAAGGCCAGATAATACTGTAATCCTCTAAAACCTTGTTACAGAGAATGACTTGCAGATACCAGAAAATTATGCAAAAGAAAGAAAACTACCTTTGCTTAAGATGGGGGAATAAAGAGTACACTGTCTTAATAAAATCATTTTTACCTTAAGAGATCTGCTTGCTTGTAGTTCAGTTATCATATCGATGAGCATGTCTGATGCCAAGTAAAATGGCAACCAGATGGTGTTCGTAAGAAAACCCCCGGTAATGGGAAATGCATCCATATGGGAATGTGAATGGTTAGCAATCATCTGTAATTCTTGAGTATAATTCCAAAGTTCTCGACAAGCATTTTGAAGCAATGTCCAGTAGCCACCACGGTGAGCGAGAACCTATGCATATCATTCAAAATATAATTGTACTTAGGAAATACAGAAATTAAAAGCGTCATTCTTTTATTGCAAAGCTTAGGTATAAGTAATCCTCCAAAACTGCAGTCTATGGATCATCCTTAATAACAGATCATTCAATATTTCGATTTATATAAAGCGTTATAGAACCTTAATTTGGAAATTTTCACAGAAGCACTAATTTGAAGTACGATTTTATAATTGAATTTTATTATTGAATTTAATTGTTGCTTTTTGTGTGAGAATAAGAAATAAAAATTAATTCACAACACCCACACAAGATCTTTTATTTGGTTTTAGAAGGGTTTATGGGAAGAGTAGTCAGTCCGTAGTTCCCTTCAATCACTGGTCAACTCCTTGTGTTTATACTACTGAAGGCATTCACTGAGACCCGTCAAGGGATGGGTAAGTCTGTAAGCATTTTCAGAATGATTTAACAAATGTGAGAAGGAGAGTTTCAAAGACTAAATGAAAACTAAAATATTTATATAAATTATTGTATGTTGAACACACATATACATTATGATAGGCGATATGTCTGACACTTCATACACTGTCCTTGGACATTTTGCAGGTGATGAGAAATCATTGCTTTTTCCCACTGAAGGTTTTTGAAGTTTTTGAAGTGTGGGGTATTTTACGGCAGAAATTAGTAAATATTGTAATGCAATGCTTAGTAACAAATAAAACATTTAACAAGAAAGCCTATCTTACCACTGCTCTTCTTAAATGCAAAAAGATTTTTGTAAAATGCTCCAATAAAATGGTATTTGACAGAAGCTGGTTGTATTCTTCGGGGGAATGAGAGATGGGTATTTCTGTATCGTTTGTTGTTTGAGTTTGAGGAGTATCTGTTCCACTCAGTTCAATGCTGTGCTCAGAAGATTTATCTGTACCCAAAGACAAAAAGTTCACTGGTTAAAAATGAGTTAAAGTTCTCAAAAAAAAAAAAGAAAAAAAATTATCAGCCAGCTAGGATTTTCCTGTGGCAGCTAAATACTTAAATGTTAGCAAATGCCAGTGTTAAGGTTATCATATTTATAAGGTTATGATATTTAAAATATAAGATGCTTTCACTTAAGCATTGGGAGAGGCAAGGATTAAAAAAAAAAAAAATTGAGCAAAATAATGATGTGTACCAAACAGTTTTCAGTCTCAAAGCCAAAACACAACCCTCGTAGAAGTTTTCGGAAGAAATCACTGTTGTAAGCTCCCAAGAATCTTTCAGAAACCAAGGCCTCTTAAAAGAAGTTAGTAAGAAGGGAAAATTTCTGACAAGTTCTGTGGTATGTGTAGCATTGCTTCATTATTTTATTCAATACCAAACATTCTCTAAGGTGAAACACAAGATTCATGGTAGTGGGATACAGTAATATCTGACATACAGGTTATAGGCAGAAGCGAATTTTAAGCTAAACACTATTTGAACTCTATGGCAAACTACACACTTCATGAAATTAATTCATTCAGAATTGCTGCAAAGGCTAGGAGATAGTAAACAGGATTTTCATTAGTTTTCAACAGCTTTCAGTGACTTGGTTCTCAGTGATTTGTAAGCAAGACAAAAAAGTATAACAAAGTAAGCTGTTGCAAAGAGAACCAGTGAATTCAACCGCTAGTTTTTGTCACATCTCCTTGGAAAAGGCAGCAGAGAGTTGATTCCTACCCAAGAAAGTTCTACATGGAACGACAGGAAGATTTGCTCTCTACAGCTGTGGCAAGAACGTTTCCCTGACGCACTACTGAAAAGACCAGGCTTGTGATTTCTTCTTGAACTTCTGATGGCTAAGCAGACTACTTTGTGTTGACTTGTATGTTATCATTAAGGTCTGAGGTAATCAAAGTCCTGTATTTCACAATTACCTACAAACAGGAGCCTTTTGGCTCCTGTTGAAACCTTAAAGGATACAATCATAGAATGGTTTGGGTTGGAAGGGACTTAAAATTATTCATTATTGAAAAGAGCTGGGATAATAGAACAGTCAAATGTGAAAGACAGAATTGAAGTTAAAATGGTAGAAGATAAAAAATTGATCCTGAGGTAGCCGCTGCCATAGGAAAACAATGGGGAGCAAGTAGAGGAGGCAACTTGAATGATTCTACTTAAAATTTGAAAGACAACAGTAAAATTCAGTCTATTTTTGTAAGAAAGACTTACAGAATGACCCAGGAAATTACTGACCTGTTAGGAAATCTAAAGGAAATTACAGACCAATTAACAACCACAGAAACTGATATAAATTATGACTGCATTTCTTATAATCTGGAATATTATCAATTTAATAGGTCTAGGTAGTGTGGCTTCTGCAACCTAAAAGCTAGTATCACTGATTTATTAGCATTTATAAACTTGTTACTAAAGTATAGGGTAAAGAATAACCGCTTGATAAAAAGTAGCATATTTATCAATGCAATAAACAGTGCTCAGAGTTATTACAAATGCCCCATAACTGCCTATGACTTCTTTTATACTAGGTATGCCAAAAAGAGAAAATACAGAGGACACTTTTGAAATGCAGAAACCCTTCTCTTTAAACTGGCATGAATGTTTTTCCAAAGGTGTTGTGCAGAACACATGATGGAGGTCAAGATGGAAATTAAGAGAAAGAAAAAGTTAAGTTGAAACTGATTGCAGTTATTCAGGCATTAAAAGTTCTTACAAGTTTGGTTTTCGGTCATTCCTGACTTTTTAAGTAGAAGAGGAGTCGGTGTTCTCATGTTATTCTCTACGGCTTCTCTCACTACTACAGTGCCAGAATTATTTAATGAGAATATTTCAGGATCCAAAGTACTGTAACTGCAGAATGGGAAAAAAAAAGAAGAAAGCACCAAAAAAAACCCCAGATGTAATATTAAAAAGAATTTTGATATACATACACAGAATTCAGTTTCTCAAAAGTGAGTTTTGATTACGTTCCAGCAGCTTTAGGAAGCAGAAATAATGAATGATAGCCAAAAGTTATAAGGAATCAAAAAATAGCTCAGTATAGTATATTTCAAAACTGTCACCTGACAGTCAAGTAAGCAACTAAAAATGCATGTATCACCTGGAAAGCAAAACTTGTTACATAGTAAATCAGTTTGCATTTCGAAGCTGTATGGTTCATAGGACAAACTGGCGCTGATACTGCACCACAGATCTGTTTGCATTAATGGCAATACCACAATAATCTGTGTTCATAGCAACCACTGATAATGCAGTGAAGATGTACCTGTCCAGATGCTGCAAACCACAAATTCCAACATTACACTGCTCTTCCAGTTTCTTTTTAAATAGGTTGTAGTGTGCAACTGCCACATAGATATTCATCTGAGACCTCCAGGGCATCTCTTCAAGACACATTTGATGAAACTTCTGTCGGTTTAAGTAATTACTCACGATTGGTTTCAGCAGCAGCACTAAGGTGTGACGAGCTACTTTTTGCAACTTTTCCCTGCATTTCCTAAACCAAAAGATATGAAGCATCAAAAAATGGAACTTTGTTTCTTGAAGTTCTAGAGAGGAAAATCATGGTAAAGATATACAGAAAGTATCCCATTGCATATCCAGACTTGTGTTAACTCAGACGCATAAACACACGACATATTTCTAGCAAAAGGATTTTTGCTGCAGTCAAGTAATTGGCCTTTCCCTCTTTAAAGGCACTTAACACACACTAAATCCTATCTTACATTTTATCAACTTCCGTAAGATATTTGTCTTATCACTTACAAAAGGTTTAGCTCTGTGTTTGAAGTTACTTGTACTTGAATCACCCAGATTATTATAGCAAATACAATGTGTTTCACAGAGTCTGTTCAGAAGATGAAAAGTCTATCATTATACTATAAATATGGATCATTCTTTTTATTGCTGTGTTTTGGTAGCTAATCATCCTCAGTGGGAAGAAAACACTTTATTTCAAATTTGGATGCTTGGCTTTAATTTCCAGCCTTAGATTTTTTTTTTTTTTTAATGTTTCTCTGCCAGATCTAACAATTCTGTATTACCTGGCACACATCAAGCCCCATTTTTAATTTTTTATAAACAATAAACTGTTCCCTTTATCAACCTAAATTATTTTTCTGCCTGTTTTCCACCTTTAAAATGTGGGCAGAATAGTATGCCATATACAATATTAATTATTTTAAACAGCAATATTATTATGTAAGATATGAAAGAGCAGCTGAAAAAGCAAAAAGACCAGGATAAGTTAAACATCCCCTCTTCCACTGAAAGCCATGAAAATCATGGTAAGGAAGATAGCTTTTTCTGTAGAGGCAGAAAAATAGGCAGTTTAGGTAAACATTCAGAAGTTAGTATATGGAAGACTTTTTTGAGGTTCATTATTTAAAACACTTCCAGAATCAGTTATGTGATTGCTTATTCAGATATTCTTAGTTTCCTACTTGCTAATTGCTGGAAGCATAAGTGGCCAAAACACCAGGTAATGAATTCTACATATCTTTCTAGGTCAGAAGCTACCGTTATTAGTAAGTTAACCAAATACATACAATTATCTGCCAAAAGAATAGTGAATGAATTTCCATTTGTTTCTATCAAAAAACAGTTTTCCAAAAGCTACAGAACAGAGAATCCAAAAAGAATTAGAAAACAGATGATGAAAATTACCCCAAAACTACCTGAACGTTGGGAACAAATAAACATTCCTTATTAGATTTCTAACAGGTAAGCCTCCCAACACAGTTGGGAAAAAGCAGCATAGTACATAGATTAACACAGCTTTTCCACCATGACGTATCAACACGTTCAAGCTAACACAAATGATACAGAGTCTTTGATTATCAACACAAAGACTTCAACATCTTCAACAGTTATTCTTTGAAATAGATTTTGTTCTCTTGAGTGGAAGCCAATTTTATACCAAACTGAAACAGAAAATGAGTGCACTGTGCACAAATTCATCCCTTTGACCAAAAAAAAAAAAAAGTTTTAATATACACACTTAATTGTAAACTAAATTTCATACAAAGTATTTTGGTTCTGTATATAAACCTGACAACTTATGTTCATTTACCTCTGTGATTCTGGAGATTTCATTATGTTCGGATGTTTCATAACATACTGTCTAAGGCACTGTCTTTTTTGAATAGGACTCAAGGCTTCTTTCCTTGGTTTCTTCGAAGTTGATGCCTCCATTTTCTTTAAAGGTGAGTTCTCTATACTCTTTAAAAAAAAAAAATACATGAAAATCTTAAATATACTTAATATACTTAAATATATTTATACCTACATTATCAATTACTTGACGTATGCAGCAGTTTGGCTTATGCAGGAACAGAACAGAAAATAAATTCTGGAACTGTTTGTCAAATTAAGACAACAAAATAAATATGTAATATTCCAGAAAGTTTTACAATGTTTCTGGAAGGTTTATGTCAATGCCAGACACCAATAAGCCAGCCAGGTCCTCAAATATTTTCTTTCATATATCAATGTTTTTCATCTCAAAAATAATGATAGTATTTTTCCTATTATTAAAAATAGTAAATCTTTGCAATGCAAAAACTGAGAAAGAAAACCCTTTCCCTAATCTACCTAAGATGCTAGCAGTATTACAGCATTATTAGAGGACTATGAGGGAGAAAATTCTTACTCCAAAACAATACAAATCAATAAAGATTATTCTTACCTTCCAAGAAAAGCAAAAATTTATATTAAAATAATTCTGAACAAAAACCCTTTATTGTGTAATTAGAATACCTGCCTAAGGAGTTAATCATGAACAACTACTCATGGAAAAGCGTAAGTACAACATATTGTACAAAAAGGTCTAAACTAATATTCATGCAATCATAGGATGGTTTAGGTTGGA
>NW_010266914.1:36630-37741 GCF_000690775.1 Eurypyga helias | reverse complement strand
TGCGCCTGGCAGCGCGCGGCCTCCGCGGTTGCGAAAGGTGCCTAGTTCCCCCTCCTCGCATCACGTGAACTCTCAGCCGGTAAAGGATAATTGCAGGCTTGTCCAAGTTATCATTCCCAAAGTCTAGGAGGCACATAGAGGCACCAATATTCAGTGTGCGTTAGCCTGGGGCGACTCATTTCAGCCCCGTCTTTATGGTCCTGCCCTCTGCCAGTCATCCCAATTTAGGAGGGATTTTGTGATCTGTTAGGTCTGTCTTTAACTATTATAATACTTTGGCTTTAGCTTCAAAGTTTTCATTTAAATTCCTAAGAAGAAATGAGCTGTGTAGCTTTCCCTCTTAAAAAAAAAATAATAATCAGCTATTTCTTTTAACAGGAATAAGAAGTCCCTTGGTATTTCTCATCTAATCACACATACCTCAGAGTGCTGGGGGGGGATGCTTGACCTCCTCCTGATCGATACGTGTATTTTAAAGGTCATCAGAAACTTTTCCCGGATAAGGTCCCATTTTTATGCTGATGGCCTTAACAGACAGCAGCCTATCTCAGAGCCCACTCCTCACCTCCCCGTCACTTGCGCCACTGCTCCTCGTTCTGCACAAACTGCCGTATCTTAAGTGTTGAAAAAGAAGAAACAGCCATACGAACAAAATACTCCTTCCAAAATTTCCTCCGAAGACACTAGGTACGTCACGGTGTAGTTTGAAACACGCATCTTCCATTTACAGGGGAAATCCGCAGATCCCTCCTGGCTCTGTCCTTATTTAATACCGGCTCCAGCCTCTCCTCTGTCACCTTTCCTCAGAATCACCCGAAATCTGTCACTTGGAAAGCGTCACTAAAACTTCACCGCAAATCTCCGCCGTCCGCTCTGTTTGCCTTTCACCCTAAAGATATTTTTCCGTGTATTTTCCGCCTGTACTTCTCGTACGCTGTCAGCCCACTCACAGCGGAGTGAACCCTCAGGTGAGGGCAGAGGAAGAGCAGCGCGAGCCGGAACGCCACGGTACCTACCTGGAGCCCACCTCAGCGCCCAGCACCATCCGCAGCCTCCGCACCGTCCCGGGGCAGCAGCCTACTGCATTTTCCTTTCTAAATGGGAGTTGGGC
>NW_010266914.1:418-36552 GCF_000690775.1 Eurypyga helias | reverse complement strand
CTGCTTGGAGCAGCAGCTCTCCCAGCCTTAACCCTCTCTCTTGGCTCTTTTTTTTTTTTTTTTAACAGGGTTTCTGAGCACTAAAACTTGCAATTAGTACCAGCTAAGCTAAAGCCCCTGCTCGCCCCTGCCCTAAGCCGCACATTCCAGAGCGCTGCGCGGGGCGCTCAGCCCTCCCACCCCCAGACCCACAGGCTCGATAAGGCTGCGGGAGCTCAGGGACACGCACTCAGACTCGGACAGGGGGAAAAATCGGTCTCTCATCCCCAGCCTGGCTGTTTGGGTTTTTTACCCCCCTTACCCTCCCTTCCTCCTCCCTTTTCTCTCCGCGCTCACAGTAGCAGGGTTCTCTTTGACTACTCCCTGCCTTAAACTCACCAAACCAGATTTTTACTCCCAACACCTTCCCGTAAATCTGAACTGAAATTTTACCCTGCTCGCTGAGCCTTGGCTGGCTGAGGGCCAGCACAGCATTCCTGTTGTTTTAAGAGGGCAGATCAAAAAAAAAAAAAAGAAAGGAAGGAAGAAAAGAGAGAGGGAGAGCTGGAGAGATGCAAAGGAAGCAAACTTTTAGAGCAGCTTTACTAAAAATGCTGTGGGAGGGAGCGATTCCCTTTTATCTTTAAAGGGCTAAAATAGTGATTTTTTTTCTTTTCCTGGCAGTGTCAGTCATGAGAAAGTGCCCTTCTCGGCCACCTGTATCCTTCAGGTGGATGTAGTTTGGAAAAGAAAACAAACCGCTGGTACTCACCTGAAGGATAGCATCGCCGGCATAGCAGGGAGAGGAGCCTACACCTTTGCCTGATCCGGTTACCCCAAGGCAGCGGTAACGCTGGTTAAAAAAGTGCCACATTTTACCCTTTTCTGACCTAAAGTTACATGTGGTTTCTATAAAAGGAACAAAAGAGAAACCAGATTATTTAAAAAAACAAACAAACAAACAAAAAACCAACAACCAAACCAGCCAAGCCTTCTTTTAACCTCCAGGTGATCCCTCTGACCCTTGTCTGGAAGGCTTAAAGGAACAATGAAGCAAGACTGTAAACTTTCTCACCCCCTTTTACATTACCTGTCTGTGCCTGGCTACGGGCTTTGATGTATTGAAACAAAGCGCAAGACCTGTTTATAGTCAATGAAACCAACCAACAGAGAGATCTAATTCAGACTTGTGACTAAACAAACTGGAACAGGAAGCACACACCAGCAGATTTTTTTTTTTAAAGTAGTAATTCCTGCTTGCATTGTCATGCAACAGAAAAAAAAAGTTTTAAAAAAGAAGTTTTCAGCTTCTCCTTTCAGTCGCTTTTGTTCGAAGGCAGTTGTTTGGGTTATTTTGTTTGGTTTTTTTTTTTTTTTTTGTTGTTGTAAAACTTAATCCAGGCAATGTTTCATCACGTGTACACAAATGCTTAACAATATTTACCACCAGTAGGGATCTAAATATCTTATTCATCTGTTTGTTTCCCTGTGCAGGTTGTTTCTGCAACTGATTAGTCCGTCTGTCCATCCCCCCCAATTAACATCTGTAATTGATGACTAGGGGGAGGATCTTCATCTAAGATAGCTGGACAAAGCAAGCTCCCAACAAACAGTAGATTAGCAGTCCTGAAAGTTAAATCTTCAAAGATTAAATAATATTAGAGCTTAAAGCTAGTGACAGAAATTTATTCTTCATAACCCTTCCTAATTTTTAAGATGGTTCTTTTTATTCTTAATTAATTCTTAGGAATTCTTAACTAAGAATTCTTCCTAATTCTTCTTAATTTTTAAAAGAAATATTCAGAGTTGAGTACACGCTATGCTGCTTTGCTACCGTTATATTACCTATGCTTTTTTTGAAAGCAGTTTGTCCTTCTAAACGTGTCTTTCCCTGATTGTATTCATTTTCCAGTAGAGAAGTCTCACAGGTTTTACCTAAGCAAATCCACCTTGACTCGCTAAGAGTGTTTTGCTTCAGGCAGAAACCGATGAATCAAACTACTATTGGGATAACACGTAAAGCCACACAGCCAAATATTGCAAAGTTCAAGTTAGCAGTGAGTTCTCTCCATACTGTTGTAATTGAAAAGCTGATAAAAGGATGAGATTCCAGCTTTAGCGAATGCACCAAGCATAAAAAAGTCTTTCAGAACTTAGCACTATTTATGAGCAAATAATCATGGGGAAAATTGTCATCAAATACTTAAGATGATAATTCAGCGTTAGCTGCAAACATTTTATGCAGTTCAATTCTTTAAGGAAAAATATTCCAGAAAAGGAAATAGTTGGGGTCTTAGTGGTACAAAAATCTCTTAAGTATTCTAGCATGGTCTTCCTTAAAAATGTGGCCCATTTGTCCTAAAGCAAGGCTTTTCCATAGAGTCTTCATCCGATAAGTTTGCCAATAAATTCCCCAGGGAATCCTTCTCGTGTAGAGAGACCTTATGCTCCATTTGCTCCGTTCAGAGGAACAAAATAGGCAGAAGTATTTCTTTGTCAACATGTATGGATTACTTCTTCTAAATGAGAATCTCTGAAATACAATGAATAGTGTAGAAAATGGAAAGACATATGAATAAACTGCCCTGTGTGTCCAGGACACAGCTATGTACCGAGAGCTGTGGTGGCAGCAGTGCGGTAAAACCGACTGCTGTAAGGTATGCTGCCCAAAGTGTAGCTCTGCCTGTTCTGCTGACTCTTCACAAGTGCTTGTGGGTCTCACCTCTGACTGACATATCTCTGAAAAACAAATGATTCCTCTTACTGTCCAGTTACCCTAACACGAGATGTCCTTGTCACTGCTGGTCAGACTGGATTCAACAGCCTCTCTGAAAGCCAGTTCATGCCTTCCTTCCTGGTGAAGGATTCAGATAGGTTTGCGTTGAAGTAGCAGTTCAGGAAAGCCTCGTCTTGGCCACCAAATGCTGTATCTATCGCAAGCTGAGACGGGATGAAAGCATCCCTGAAAATTTACTATCAGTCAACAGGGTTTGTTGCCACTGGGGATTCAGGTCATCTAAAATTAAACATTAGATCTAATTGATCTAATGGCGGTCTGTGCCATTTTTGACCTCAGAATAATTTGACCTGCCTTTTCTCCCTCTGTAAGTCCCAATTGTTCATCTGACAAAGTGTTTTAGGGTGTTGTGAGCTCTTTGCATAGGAAGGAAAGGGTAATCCAGCTGTAATTTGCTGCAGCACCCTCCAGTCTATGGGTTAAAACGAAAGAGCAGTCACAACCCTGTAGCACTGAGCAGAGATTTCCTGTTCCTCTGCCAAGCCATGGTAGGGTTTCTGACCAAAAGAAAAGAATTTAATGAGTCCATAGCAAAGCAAATTAAGCTAAGTGCAGCATGATTAGGCTGTGAACACTAATCTTTAAAGGCAACAGTACTTGATTAAGGAAGGCGTCCTCCAAAAGTGATCTCAAAGTTGCAATGAAAAATGTCTGGCTATGAGCATGCAGTGTTGGGGAGCTGGGGTTTTTTTTAGGGGTGTGTGTCTCCCAGTTTGTAATGCTTCCTTCTGAATATGGCTTATTGTGGTGTCAGTTGTGTAATACCTATCCTACAGTTTATCACTACTGCCAAGAGCTGACTTTACTGCAGCAAGAAACTGCATGTTCGAAGTTTGGCGACTGCATTTCATTCAGGAGATTATGAAAACCTTTCTTTTTTTTTTTTTTCCCCTCCCCCTAATTGGGAAACTATGAAAAACACAAGTGAGAAAGTGTGTTACCCAGGAATGAAATGTTTCTGAATATCAGAAAATTAATTGGAGAAGTAGAATATTTGTCACTTCTGTAAAATGAAAAAGTTAAAAAGCCTCTATTTCAATTCTAAATTTTTGTTTAAGCTTTCTAACACAGAATGTTTCCTAGTACATGATTGCAGGTTAAATATTTGGATATAATTCAGTAAGCAAAGACAGTCTGCAATTTAGTCAGTATTTAAATCTTACAGGGTTTGATTTTTTCCCAGTTGAAGTTTGGAGGGTGAACATTTCTGAAAGTCGTTTGTGAAATATTGTCTCCTCTGAGACTGTACCTCTTGCTGTCCTACTTGGTGGGTTTGACCCCTCCTAGCTCTCTCAACAGCCTCCTCTTCTATCTACACACTTTCAGATTCAGATTTTCATTTCAACCTTCCGTATCTCAGCTCTTCTCACTCACCTTGCCTCTGCCTTGCCATGACTCTAGCGCTGCCAGCCCAGGTCACACTAATATTTGCTTTTCTACAAGAAACCTCATGTGTTCTTCCATGCTGCCCTCACACCAGATGCGATCCCCAGACTAAAATAATCTGGTCAAGCCAACAGTGCCTTTTCCTTGAATCCCTCATTGAGACAGAGATCTGTTTTGACAGCAGTGAGAGCGAGATTCTTAGTGTTAGCGCTGCTGCAGCAGCTCTGCACTTTACATAGCCACGGGCAGCACCTCCTCCAGCACAGAAATAATAATAGTAATGTCGTTTCTGTGATTATTATGCTGAGCTCGGTTTTCCAGTCCTCGTAATAAAATGAGGACCTGGAAATGCCAGGGTAAAAACCCTCTGAATGTAATGTTGCTCTTCTCTCTCAATTCCTCAGCTGAAAAGCCTGGATAGTTTGCACAGGGGATCTCAGAGGTGTCTTCTGCCTTGTGGAAGGCTGAGCAGTCACAAGTAAAACTTGGGCGCTGCCTTCATAGCAAACATACATTTCTCTGGCTCAAAATTGGAAGCTGTCGCTGGTGAAATCAGAAGCTGGGTAAAATCACAAGGCTATGTGGTAAGATTTATCCCGGCTAGGAGACACACTGAGTGCTGCTCTGGTATTTACTCTCAAGTCACTTCTCCTGGAAGGGAAGTGAAACAGGCAAAGTGCAGTCAGGAAATTATCGTTATGTACTGAAGCAAGCTCTAAGAACAGAACAAGAATCAAGCCAAGTCAAATTCAGCTCTTTATTAATCCTTGTAAAAGGGGAAAAGAAAACAAAAGAAGCTGCCTAAATTCACAATTTCTGTCTCTCAGCATACAGTAAGGCAAGGTCTGAGAAGCTCCCGAGATAACATCAGGTAGCACCGCAGCGTATGGGGACACTTGTGTGCTCTGCTGGGGGTAGAGGTCAAGGGAACAACTAGGAAGGTTTGTGCCTGTGGGAGGAAGGGGGTGTTCACACACATCCCATAATAGTCATGAGTGGTTAGCAGAAAAAAGTGTACTCAGATGACTCAGTGACTTGAAACTAATGGTGAGAGCTGAACCCCCTCCACTCTCCAGTGGACAGAAGTACTCCTGTAGGACACGGGACACAGGCTGTGGGAGTAAAGCGCAGAAAAAGGAACCCATCAGACAGGAAGGTCACCCAGATGCACGAGATTCCTGTCTCACATAAGCCTTATGTTAAAAAACACTGATGTTCTTTTTGACCTACGTAGCTAGATGAAATTAAAAGGCTTTTTTTTATTTTTTAATTATCCATTTGCAACAGAACCAGGAACCCATATTGCAATTCAATTGCAAAAATATTTAAGTGCGTGATTTCTTGGACACAGGAGAAATCAAGTAATCATGAAATAGTTTATTTGCAGCAACAGATGACACTAAATCAGAAGGCCCCTCTGCTGGCTTTTGGTATGACTGTGCACCTGCACTGCCATACACTGACCAGCTTCTCTGTTCTGTGCATTAGCTTGCAGCTTCTGAGCCCTGAGCTGTCTCCAGCCCACTCACCCACCCAGGGGTAATGCTCTTGACCTTCTAACCCTAGAAAGACATATGCCCAAACATGAATTTCTGCAGGAAATCATGGTTATCTTTGCCTTTGCCTTGGCTTTCAGCAAAGCTCTGTCTCGATACTCAAATTTGGAAACTGTTCCTTTTTCTGATACCCACTCTGGTACGGGAGCTTGAAAGCCTCTGACAACTGCCTTCGCTAACGGGTGATAGATGTCACAAACCAACTCCCATAAGATCAAACTCACTTTCCAAATAATTCCTTAAAACATTTCCATTTGTTGATACAGCAAAAAGAAAAGTAAGACCTGGTCTTTGACCACCTTTGATCAAACATTACTCCTGCTTCCTTATCCCAGGCTTTGGGGAGGTGCTGCCTGTCCCCGTGGGTGAGGAGATCCCAAACGCCAAGGCTGGGCAAGTGCCAGCACCTGGCTGCATGTCTCACCCTCCAAAGAGGACACAGAAATCAAGAACTGGTGATGCCAAGGGAAAGGGAGGGTGCAGGCTACTAGGAGAGCCAGGCATCAGCAATGGGGATGGAAGGAGTAATCAAACATTACTAAATATCCACATTTCTTGCTGGTAAACAGGGACAGAAGGCTATGGGACAGGGAAATTTTCCAGCTCACAATATTTTCTCTGCTCTCTCTTGTTTTGTTTTGTTTAAAAAAGCCAAGAACCACAGAAGGAATACACATCCTACTGTAGAGCAGATTGCACCGCAAGCCATTGTAAGAACTGGATTTGTATGGAGCAAGTGTCCTGTTCCAAATGAGGTACAGCAAAGTTAAAAACACGCTGCTTTCCTGTCAAACCAGCTTGAAACCTAGAGAGTGTGACCAGCTCTAGCAGGAACACCCTGAGGTGCACCAAAGTCCGGTTTTGACCAGTTCTGTGATATTTATTTTACAAGGAGCATGTGAGACAATGCTGGCAATAATTATCTAACAGCAGCACAGTGTGTCTTGTTCCAGCATTTGAAGAGGACTCCTACCCTTTCCAGCACCTGTGGATTCATGACAGCAAGATGAACACTACAACACAGACTTGTGATTTTATACAAAAAACATATTTATCGGTTCAATTCACTTACTGGTAGTGTCCTGCAGTTAGCTAATGATGCACATCCATATGTTTCTGAGTTTTCCTCTTTTTCAGTATTTCACAGCATCTTTTCAGCTTAATCTGAGGGTTCAAACAAGACAGTTCTGAAGAGGAATTAAATCCTTCCTACCTGAAAATTAATTAAAAGTGTATATTGCAAAGGTGAAGTACACCAGGCAATGTGAAAACTGCAAACTGTACCTACATGTATAACGGATGCAGTCCGTTAATATTCATGCGTTATTTTAGACTTAGTTGCGATATTCTAAGCAATTCACAGTTCTTTAAGAAATTAACCTAGAAACAATGTTTATATATTGTTCATACAGAATAAGAACAAGATTACACATGGTAACTAAAAGAATTTGTGACCCAGTCACAAACAGGGTCATGGACACAGTTGGTTTGAATTTGCCTAAGTATATATAATAACAAAAAAGGTAATTCTTGTTATATAGTATTTCCAGTGTACTCCATCCTGAAGAAGATCTGTTGACAAAGCAAAAGGCATTGTCTATTCAGATGATAAACTTCTGTGGGAAAAAATGGGATGTGGTCCACATTTGGCAACAGGTAGCATAACAAGGTCCTGATCCATGACCAAGTCCCTCCAGCACTATACACAGTACGACAAGCTATATTAGTGATCATAATAGCCATTAGCTCCATTGTAGGTTTTCCCATCAGGAATCCAGATGAAATATATGGCAGGATCATTAAGGGGATTCACTAGAAGGAAAACTAATGGCTTAGTCTGGTCTCAGTAAAAGGTGAACAAATAAGTCTGTGTGCCGTAACATAGTCTCTTACAAAGAAATGCAGTGCCACTGTTGACAGAAGTGTTGTTTCATGCTTTACCCTGTGGGTCCTGGCCCTACTAGAGGTCTCGTGGGCAGTGGGAGTTGGAAGCCATGGTGTGGTGATACAAGCAGTGTCTCAGTGCTGCCTCCACTTGAGGTTAGGTCTTTACTGAAGATAAATCTTTTAACAGGAAGGTAAAAAAGAAGGAAGCAAGGAACACTTAGGGCAAATGGATGGTGAAGAAGTGTCCTGCCCAGCTGAGAAGACAAACAGGATAGTTAACCCAGAGCGTGAAGTAAAGGGAGATGGCAAGAAGCAGACATGGAGAAGACGATGAGGCCAAGGGGTTTACATTTAATCTAGAAATTCAAAGAGAAGACAGTATTAACTCATCCGTTCATTCACTAGACTAACAGATTAATTAAATTAATGGTTATTTAAATTGACCAGAAAGAAACCTAGATCAGAAGGAATTGCTTCAACTTAAGTATTACAGACCTAATACAAATCAAAGTAATCAATAGTTGAACATTCCTTCACCTAGGAAATCAAATACCAATTCAAAGTGAGTTTTTATTATCCTGCAATAAGCGGTTTTCCACATCCCCGTACTGAGAAGTACGAATTGCCGCAGATCCGATGACTTACACTGCCTGGAAGCCAGCCGGGACCTACCTTCCGCACCATGTAATGGATGCTGCCATCCCTGCCAGCCTGCTCCTACAAAAGCACAGAGTTTATACGAATTTTATAGGCCTTAATTGTTTTGGTTTTTTTTTTCTTTTTAAATACTATTAGCTTAGTAATTAGTGGTTTGTTAATAATAACCTTGACAAAGCCAAAATATCTACTGGCATTATAGACAGAATTGTTTTAAGCACGAGAGATTGAGAAGAGCGTGGTGCAGTGAGTCAGAAGCACCTCCCCTCTAGCCAATGCTGACACAACCGTGTTTCTACTGCAATGGCCAAAGTGCTTCTTAGGCTATATTTTTATTTGTTTTGTTTTCTCCTGAGTAGTACTCCAATTTATTCTAATTATTTTTTCTTATATTTCCCTAATATTTACTATGTTTCACTTTCTTTTTCTTTTTCCCAGACACACCCATCCATCTCCAGTTCATCTCAAAATTCACCATTTTAACTTGCAGGTAGTAAAAATCATAGACCCTACCCAGTAAGGAAGAGACAGGATCAAGTGGAGAAAACAAATTAGTCCTTAAGCACTCATGGAAAAGTTGTGGAGACACCACACAAAAACCTGAAGGGCTCTGAGACGTGGCTATTCCCTCCCATCTGCAACAGCTCCTTCAGTACAAGCTGAAATTGAGCCAACAGATCAAAATCATGTAGGAACTCCCAAGTGTAGTTCAGGTCAAGTCATCTAACTCAGCATAAACAGCCCCTGAGCTACTGGTGAGGTGTTCCTGGGGGCAGCAGGGAAGGCAGTGCCCACTCAAGGAATAGCCACCACCTGGGAACAAACGAGTGAGTCCAGAGGAGGCCACAAAGATGCTCAGAGGGCTGGAGCCCCTCTGCTATGGGGACAGGCTGAGAGAGTTGGGCTTGTTCAGCCTGGAGAAGAGAAGGCTCCGGGGAGACCTTATTGCACCTTCCAGTACCTGAAGGGGCTACAAGGAAGCTGGGGGGGGACTTTTTACAAGGGCCTGTAGTGACAGGACAAGGGGGAACGGGGTTAAATTGAAAGTGGGGAGGTTTAGACTGGATATCAGGAAGAAGTTCTTCCTGGAGAGGGTGGTGAGGCACTGGAACAGGTTGCCCAGAGAAGCTGTGGATGCCCCATCCCTGGAAGTGTTCAAGGCCAGGCTGGATGAGGCTTTGAGCAACCTGGTCTAGTGGAAGGTGTCCCTGCCCATGGCAGGGGGGTTGGAACTGGATGGTCTTTAAGGTCCCTTCCAGCCTCAACCATTCTGTGATTCTGTGACACCTGATGACTCACACGAACTACTAAGTGGCACCAGATTTATGCTGTGGCACTTGTACTCACACCATCATCAAGTAAAGTTTCACCAGGTGAAATATGTTCCCCTTTAGAAATTAGGATATTTTTTTTTTTAAAAAAGAGAAGTTCATTAAAGTGTGCTCTTGCCATTTGTTTCTTGTGGAAGATCGACAGAAGAGCAATGCTGACAATGGCTTTACAAAAAGCTGGATCTTTCAGATACATTGTTTTCATTCGTTCTCTAACATAAATCTGTTGCCACTGAAGTAGCTAAGAAAATAGTAGTTTTACAACACATCAGTGGGTTGAATTCTAACTAACAGCATTTTTTCTCCAAACTAACAAGGCAGCAGGACACCTACTGCCATCCAGGCTCCAGTTGCAGGTTCACACATTACAGATACCACAGAAAGCATCATTTTGAACAGGGACCCGGCCATTAGCAGGAAGCCTCACAGTACAACTGGTAATACTCGCAAGAAAAATCATCAAATATTCCTGAAAATTTTACATGGCAGGAGAATTTTGCACACCTATCAGTGACCTCTGCTTGCGTACAGAAGGAGGGGTTTTTTTCCCTAGCTGACAGGTGCAGCCCCACAAGCTGCTTGAAAATCAGGCTGGGGTCCGTTTCTCCTTGTGTTATCACAGAATCACGGTGCTGGAAGAGACTGTGAGGTTATCCAGTGTGTCCTGCTGCCTAAAGGGATGATCAGTTATTCCCACAGCCATTTCTGACAGATACTTGTCCCTTAATCATCACTGCTAATAACGATCCTGCAGAACACGTCCTGCCCACGGGGTCTTGCAGTGGGGGCTGAACAGGTGAATGCGATGAGGGTTTGTAAAGCTCCTCCTGATGTACAGCGTTGTAGGAAAAGGATCCAACTCCCTGTTCCTTACCTGTTTTGGCTTAGAGGAACAAAGAAATCCGAAAGAGAGGGGAAGGAAATAATAATTTGTGCTGGCGAAGAGCCAGGATTTGGAACACAAAGGCACTTTCTGTCTTTTTTTTTTTTTTTTAATTGGGATCATACTTTGTAATAGTGATCATGGGAGCAATGCATGACACTTCCTAGCAGAAATCACTCAAATTCCTGCAGGAATTTTTGCAGTGTGCAGCACTTCCAAGCAAAATGGACTTAGATCCACAAACCTGCTGCTTGTGAACGATCAAGACCATAGCGGACAGATTCAGAATCCCAGAAAGAAGATTTGCTTCCTATCATTTCAGCTACTGTTTCTGTAGCACTGCAAAACAACCGTCACCACCGTGTGGGTGTGACGGATCCAAGCAGAAGGCTTTGCCATGCCCATTGGTGCCAGGTAGGAGCCGGACCCAGAGGTGCCCACCATTTGGAATAGTCCCAGGAGTTGATGACGCAAGAGAATAAATCACGAATAAATATGATAGGTTGTCAAATGGCTGAAGAAATGTCCTTTGCAGAGGCAGAAGGCACAGAAAGGGTGGCAAGGAGAGGAAGGAAAGTGAAGTGGCTTATTCAGCTTCTTCTGCCATTTTGGATAAGAAAAATATTTGCTCCGCACCAAGTCAGCAAAAGCATTTCCTGACGTCTTGCACTCTTCACTGCTATTTTTTTTCAGTGAAATCAGCTTTCTAAAAGCCATTAAGAAATGTGCTGGTTGAGGGAATGTATTTAACTGTTTTTCTCCAGGTTTCATGCTGACTGTCACCGGAGGACCCAGGCGCTTTCCAGCAGGGATGCTCTGGTGCCAAGGGGGAGCACCATTGCGTGGAGCCGGTGGAGAGCGCAGGGGATGAAAAAGCACTAACTAGCAGTCAAGCAGAGCCCGGGAGGGCCGGCAGCAGGACCACCCATGTGCAGAAAGCCCGTCCTGTATGCCGTGTTTAAACCAAACCCTAAGACAACCTTCCTTCGAGCATTCAGGTCCGCAGGGTGCTTTCGGGTTTCGCTCCTCTGGCGAGCCTGCAGCCGAGCTCAGGGCTGCGCTCCCGCCATCGCTCCGCTGCCATGAACCGACCGGGCTTTACACTCATTAGCGCTGCGTGAAACGGCACCGAAAGTATTCCTCTGAGTAAATCAAGCAGCAAGGGGGACCTGGGGCCGGATTTGCCTCTGCTGTTTCTGACATGTAAGAGGTAAATGAGGACTTCACACTGCATAGAAAATCTCACCCAGGTAGAGCTGATTTTACTTTTATGAGACTAGTTGTTAATCATTTCAAATCTTTCTTATTTATGGCTTTTATTATGTTTTTAGTGAGTGTTACATTTTTTAGTGAGAACAGGTGAAGTTTTGCAGCGCAGTTACCTAAACTGCAAAAATCTGTTTGCATGATTCATAGCACTCTAGGAAAACAAGTTTAAGGAAAAACTGTAAATATTTTTAATTAATGTAAACTACTCCACTCCCAAGGAAGATTCAGGCCCATGTTTCAGCCTTGCTCCAAAGCCTGAAGTGAGCAATGAGGACAGTGTGGGGAGGGGAAGGAGCGGTGGGTTCTCCGGGGAGGGGATCACTGCAGGTGGCCTTGCTGGAGGCCGTTGCTGCATGGCCACCCTGTGTCCCCCTCCTCACTGTGCTCTTTGGAAGTGGCTCCTGTCAGTGAGACACACACGCTGCACCTTTCTGAGCCTGCGGCGACCCACTGTCACAGAATCATAGAACCTTTTAGGTTGGAAAAGACCCATAAGATCCTCAAGTACAAACTGCCAAGTCCACCACTAAACCATGTCCCCAAGTGCCTCATCCACACGTCTTTTAAATACCTCCAGGGATGATGCCTCAGCCACCTCCCGGGGCAGCCCGTCCCAATGCCTGACAACCCTTTCAGTGAGGAAATTTTTCCTAATATCTAATCTAAACCTCTGCTGGCGCAACTTGAGGCCATTTCCTCTTGTCCCTGCATGCTCCAAGACAGCGTTATTTCTTATCCGGATTGCTGAGTGGCGAACGTCCTCTTTACCTCCCCCACACAGCAATTTATGCAATTACGTCCTATTAGGACACTCAAAACAGACAAATTATTACGAGCACACGCAGTGCCCTGGATGACCTGAGTGGAATCATCGCAGCAGACTTGTGTTTTGTTTCTCAGAGGTGTAGAGCACTCCTTTCAAGACAGGACAGCAAACGGCAGCTGCAGTAGTTTTCGCTCTGCTGCAAAGTACGGTGTTGTTAAGGCATCTCTTGCCAGACAGACTTTACCAGGCTGATTCGGAACCTGGAAGTGAACCTGGGCCAACTGTACCTTCATACTTTGTGTTATAAACAAATGTCAAGCAGCAACACCCCATGACCTGGTGTTTTAGGGAGATGACCATCAATGAAAAACTCTAATGAAGAAAACAGCTTCCACCAAATCTCTCCATTATGTACTGATTCTTTTTTATGTTCTCTGACTAGGTGGTTTTTTCCTTTTTCTTTTTTTTTTTTTCTTTCCCCCCTGTTGCTAATGAGCACTTGAGAATTTGATTTAGCTCCTTGGAATGACTGCCACTTACTGCTAGAATGTTAATCTGTCTAAACCCATTCAGCTCCTCTTACTTGGAAGTCAATCACCTGGAGCCTGCATTTCAAAGAGATGCTGGCTACCGCAGTCACAACAGCAGAGATGGTTTGGGACAACTCCCACAGTGGGGAGCAATCTCGGGAAACACCAAGCTACTAGACCAGGCAAACAGATTTGTGTTGATTCCCTCAGATAAATGGAACTGGAGTCACCCCCGATGGAGAGCACAAATGTGGGGAGTGAGGAGGCTGCTGTGCTGCACACACAACGCTGCAGATCGCAGAGGGGACGCTGCACTGGCCTGTGCATCAGCTACATGGGGGGATGATCTTAACAGTGAAAATACACCCAGAATTAGTCAGACAAACACCGGGGAGATATGCCAGGACACAGCCGGAGCTAAAGCTTTACAGTGTCAGAGAAGGAGTCTGGCTTTCCAGAAGTAATTAGAGAGCTGATTTATTTTGTCTTGTACTGGCCATTTTTTAACCCCTGTTTGGAGGGGGAGAAAATACATAAAATCCCATGCTAACTGCAGGAGACACGGGCGTCACCTGAGCCAGTTGATGCTGTACTGGAACCGCGTGCCTGTGAATCATCCCACCATGCCCGTATGGAAATGTTCTCGTTCAGCTTAGCACGCTCAGAAACCCCGGGCTGTCAGCTCAGGCGGCCCAGCCAGCTGGGATGAGTGGGAGAGCTGGGATCTGGGGGTTGCACTGGGCCCTGCCTTGGGGGCGGAGGGGGACCATGGAAATAACTACCTCAATTACTCCTGGGCATTGCTCTGCGTTCGTTACATGGGAAGAAGGGTGTTTCACCCACGGCACCCCCATCTCTGTCACCCTACTTTCACTCTCTGTGCAGTTCTCCAATGGCAAACCTTGGCCATCGGAACACTGCAAACACTACAACCTGGCAGAGAGAGGGAAGGTGGAAGATAGGCAGAAATCCCGCTGATTCCCTGCCGAAACCTGTACTGAAATCCACACACTCTTCTTCTTAATTTTAACATATGTTTTCTCAGCTAAACCAAGGGAAAAGATTTCATGACAAAGAGACAAAAAACCATTGCTACAATTTTATAGGAAAATGGTTTACTGCTGCTGCTCTGTGTGAAAAAGCACATTTTTGGAATAAGCGAATATTCAGAGTGGTTCTTTGCGCTTTGATTAAAAATTTGTGTTCTTTCTATATAAGAAATGTATCTTCTGAGTGCATCTCTAGAAACCTTATAAATGAGAAATGCACGAGGAAGGTCTCAGCAGGCATTGGTTTTTGATACACAGGAATATTCAGAGCTCTTGGCAGTGATGGGAAGATGATAAAGCAAAGCTTTTTAAGTGTCTGGATGAAATAAACAGACCTGCCAAAAGATTCCTTTGGGAAGTGGCGGATGGTGAAGGAAGAGTGATCTTCAGGCTTTTCTCCATCTGTCATTGCAGCTGAGTGACAGATGAGCACCTTGCACCGGTGAACCGATGCCCGCACGATGGCCACCTCCCATCCCTCTGCACGGGGCCAGCCACCCTGGGCTCTGAACTGTAGAGGGGACATAGGTCCCCCGGTCTGGCCAAGTCATGGTCCCACTGCTAGTGCAGCCCTGTCCTCGCAGAAGGATTAAAAGACCTTTTATATCTGGATTGCTCAAAACACAGACATCCTACAGCCTGCTTCAGCCAAGCTGTTTGCTTTCATGAAAAAATTAGGCCCGCACGTACCTACATTTTGCTTGCAAATGGTCAGAACAAAGACTGACTTCGAGGGAAGGCACACTAGCACGAGGAGTGCTACTAGGTATTTTGAATTGTACCCACATCGCTTCGTTTTACCTTTTTTTCAGATTCTCAGAATTTTCTGATGCTTTTACGTTCTCTGTTAAGTAAACACAGGCACAGATGGTGCTTAAAGATCTTGCCAGTTTAGCTATGTTGTAAGAAGTGCAAAATCAATGACTTAGCCTGTGCAAGAAAAAGCCAGTGGCTTGGCAATTAAACTGGCAAAATAATTCTTTGCTCTTTGTTAGGCTGCATACCATCAATAGACTATTTTCCTTAGGTACTACTGTTACAAACTATGATGGTAAAGAAATGCTTCAGCTGAAACAAACTACCTTGGTAGGAAGCTCTGCCACTCAACAGATGACACCTTCCTAATGCAAGCAAGGAGCTGTTTAAACTGGCACTCTGCAAGGGTATTTGAGGTACCTAATTTTTAAGATCTTAAAGAGGTATTTCAGCCACCGGCTTGATCTTTCAATATTTTGCAAGAGTCCCATTCCCTGAAAAGTAGAGGTTTGTTGTTAAAGATGGTTGTCAGTGACTGGGGTTAAGCTGTAAGCTGATGTGGAATTTTTTTAATAAAGTGCCTATTATTTGTAGAAAACCGCTGAGTAAAGCTGTTCATTTATATAATGCTACCACATATTGAAAACCATCATAATAACGTAGAGTTAGGCGTACATTTGACCGTGAGATCTTGCAAAAGACATAGACCAGTCAGACTCCAGCGCGCAGTACTGGTACCAGTTACGCTCCATTTGTACGTGTGCCTGCTAGAACTGAAACCCCAGTGCAGTCAAACTGACTGCCTGCAATTTGCAGGTATGTTCTCCAACCCCAAGTGGTTTCAGATGTTCTGAAGAACATCAAGATCCAGCAGCACTGAGATAAGTGTCTCAAAGGCTTTGTACTGGGAATTTGTCTTCCTGAGCGGCAACTGACTGAAAATGTCCAGATACAAACTCCTTCCAGCTGAACTTGATGCCTCTGGCACAAACTCCTCAGCTGGGCTGGTTGTCTTCTGCTTATACAAACCTCGTGTCCCGAAGCTGACTTCACTTGTATGACCTACAGAGAAAGGCATTCTGGAAAAACACTGCTGCTATGATTTTCTTCCATGTGTTCCAGCCTGGAGTTTTGAAACCACCAGCCAAATCCCAGCCATTACCACTGTCAGGAAAACCCAGAAAACCATTGTCTATGTGAAAATTCCTGTATTCTTTCCCACACTGCTCACCAAACTGTTACTAGTGGACACTAATCATACTTGCATTGCATTGTAAAACTTCTGACAGACACAACTATGAGTTTCATAAAAAGCAATAAAAAACAGCAACCAGTAAAATCAGGAGGAAGGGAAAAGCATGGCTTTTGGAGGAAAATAAAAACCTGGGAATCCACTTACTCTAAATGGCTCTTTGCTGGTGGCATGCCAAGCGAGGTCTGGTCTCCAACCGAACCTGGTGAAGTGGGAAGGGCAGGCACAGCCCATTTTTTTCCCTCCCTGCCAGAGCAAGCAGAGCTCCTATCCCTCCAGCTTGATGGGACAATTGAGCTTTTTACCACACCCTGGTCTCCTGCCACCCCCAGGAGCCCAGCACCTTGTCAAACCTCCTGGGTCACAGCCAAGCTCCCAAGATGTCCAAACAACCACTGCCTGCTCTCAGGACGGCAACTCACCCTATCTAGTCCTGGCTCCAAGGAAACCTTCAAGCCCCTCCCAGAAGGGAAAGGCCCTTAAAGAAACCCCAAAACCAAAAAAACCCCACCCAAAACAACAACAACAAAAGAACTTGAGAAGAAAACCAACTAATTCCAGGGGACAACAGGACAGGCCTCCTATTTTCCTGCTCTGAGTTGGAAAAAGCTGTCTGGGAAGAACTGGAAGTGGCAGATGCAAAGTTAAAAGCCTCCTTTTCCATACCTTACCCCATCTGATTTTGAGAGTGGATGTCAGCACTGTTTTATTACCCTGATGGCAGCGCAGAACTGCTCAGAGCAGCAGCTGCCTTTAAATATGAACTCTTCAGCAGAATACAAACTCCCACAATGTGATGCCGAGGCCAGAGAACACCTTTGGAATTAAACCCCTTTGTATTTAATAGAAAACTCCTAAAAAAGCCCTATTTGCATGGCTATTTAAAGGCAAGCCTATTAAGTTGGGCTTAATAGCGCCGTGCAGAACAATATAACTCACGGACTTCAGGTTACAGGGAAATAACCTTGTCTTCCTCGCAATGAGTCATATCGTAGAATAGTGATATAACTCATCCGGGTGACACGTCAAGGAAACCAATCTCCTTTGCCAGTGCAGGTGGTGTGCTGTGTATGCAAATTGCTCTTACAGGGCTGGGCTTTTCTGAAAAACCTCTGTGGTTGCTTACTGCTGGTAAGTGCTAATCCCTGGGAGCCAGGGTGTAACAGAGGGAACTGTAAGCACTCCAGCCTTTGTGCCTTCCCTGCACACCTCAGGAACAGCACAGGACACGCTGAGCCTCCACCCCCAAATACAAAGGATTGCTATCAACTAGGACTAGATCTCAGGAAAAAAAAAAAAAAAAGGAGTTGGGGTGGGGAAAGCTTACTATTTCCTTTACAAAAGGCTTTAAAATAATCTTTTGCTTTTTCTGCAAGCATTCCATATACCCTGCTACATATATTCATTACGACCAGCTAGCCATTTCCATAAAATACATGAGCAACAGAATTCAGAGACATGGCTCTCATGAAAGGCTTCAGACAAACCAAACAGGTGAATAAAAGCTCAGTAAGACCCTTTATTGGCCTGATAGCTCCCTTTATAGATAGGCTTTTGTTTAGGCTCTTGGCATTTTGCAAAGGAATCAAAAGGGTCTAATATATAGGAAATCTAGAAGATGGGAGTTCTCTTCCCCCCTGCACCCCCCCATGTTTTAAAGCATTCCAACCCATTGACTGGGTACAGATCACCTCACCCACATCAAAGAATGGAAGCACAGCTATGCAAAAAAATCCCTTCATTGTAGAAAAACAATGCTTTCCAGTGTTGCAAACACATCATTGTACTAAACAGTAGTGTCAAATTAACCAGCTAGCGCAGGCATTTGTAAAGTATTTGGGGAAACTTCAGTGAAAGAAAAACGTAAGACATACAAGACCTAGGGCACTTCTCTTAAATGTCTTCTGAGGACTGTAAAAGTTACCCCGTTAATGGGTTTTGTTTTGCCTTTTTTTTTGACGCTGGGGTTTTACAGACTGTATCCACTCTCCTCGGAACCCTCAGCTGGCTTTAAGCTAACGATGTGCTTATTTTTGATGAACAATAGGGCAAACTTCTAACCAGCAGCATTACTTGGCTTCTTTTCTTTTGTGCTGTTTGTTGAAAGATAGATTGTGAATGTGGACAAGCGAGCTATTCAAAGTCATCTCTGGTACAGATTCCACGGATCCAGCAGAGTAGCAAAGGCCTTATAACAAATCCTGCCATGTCCTATACAAAAGTTGAGAAGGTAAATAAAGCTAGCATTGTAGTCTAATGGAAAAAGAGCATGTGCTGAGTCTATAAATGTCAGGTGAAACAGGTCCAGGAATTCTGTGCCTTTCCTCCTAATTATATAGTAAAATAGGTAATCCATAAAATTAAAGGTTTTAGAAGTCTTCAGTGGCAGAAAAACACGTTGGTAACCCAAAAAATAGCATATGCCGCAGTGTGAGGGTCTCACACATAATTCTTTGTGAACTTTGGAATCTGATTGCTCAGAATAGGATGCTTTTCCTGGAAATGGTTGTTTTGGTTACAGTTTGGGCAGCAGCTGCCAGTCACCTTTGGCAGTTCAGCCACCACAGCCTAGCAGAGGAGATGTCCTGGCAGAGAAGGGGACACCCTCCAAAAGGAATAGAAGCTGAGTTCTGGGGGAGGCTCCACAGTAACCCAGAACTTCAACACTGCCCCTGTTGTACATTACAGCCCATTGCAAAGGCCGTGGGGATTCTCCTGCTAAGCCACACCTTACATATGTGTCCAGCTTTAGAAAACAACATGTAAACACATCAAATACAGAGCGAGAGGTGAGAGCCCTTCCCCACCCCAAGGCATTGCTCCAAGTCATATGCAGCCAGTGGGAGCTTTGCTGAATAAGTGCCTCCACAGATCCTCGAGCGAGTCAGGTAAGCCACTACTTCTCCTTTTCTCATCTATATAGGATGTGCCTAATAGGACATTAATTAAATAGGACTATAACAGTCTTTCCTTGCTTAAGGGGCTGTTATTGTGATCCAATGCAGCAAAATTCCATCACATTATAAAGCTGATCAAATATTCCTGAATTTTGACTTGAAGTGGCTTAATTATTTTCAAGAACTGGCCAGATTTTGATGAGGTATAGTGCACCTGAGCATTTCTGAGAGTTATGTGAAAGACTAGTTTAGGATGTCAAATTTGCATCGTGTTCCTGAGATGGTGTAAAGTAGTCAGAAAATCCTCTGGAAGAGGCAACCAAATATTCATGCACAAGGAATTTATATAAAGTCATCTGGGAACCCAGTAACTAAAAGGGATGTTCTATGAGGAGTGGCTAATGACTTTGGGCTTGTCTAGCCTAGAGAAAAGGAGGCCCCATTGCTATCAACAGCTTCCTGAGGAGGGGAAGTGCAGAGAGAAGTGCTGATTTCATCTTCCTACCCAGTGACAGGCCATGTGGGAATTGTTCAAAGCTGCATCAAAAAAGGTTTAGACTGGATATTAGAAGCACTTCTTCACTCAGAGGGTGGTCAAACACTGGAACAGGCTTCCTGGAGAGGTGGTTGATGCCCAAGCCTGTCAGAGGCATTTGGACAATGCCATTAATAACACGCTTTAACTTCTGGTAAGCCCTGAATTGGTCAGGCAGTTGGACTTGAAAATTCTATTCTATTCTATTCCACTCCATTCCATTCCATTCCATTCCATTCCATTCCACTCCATTCCAGTCCATGCCATTCCATTCCATTCCACTCCATTCCAGTCCATGCCATTCCATTCCATTCCACTCCATTCCAGTCCATGCCATTCCATTCCATTCCACTCCATTCCAGTCCATGCCATTCCATTCCATTCCACTCCCAGCTATGGCTAAACACAGGAATACAGTTTAGTTTTCTAATATTCCGCTGCATGTATAGGAGCAGGCAGATATATTTATTAACTAATTGGGCTGAGCTAACATGGATGTTCCACAGTCTATTTTAGTGATAGTTTCAAATTCCCCATGCACTGAGGCAGACAAAGGTCACAAGGCACAACTTTCCTTTATTTGTCATGGAATAAAGGTCTGGAGAACAGAACAGCCAGATCTAGATTGCCTGGCCATTACAAATAGCGAAGGGTTGGATTCATTGAAGCTGGCCCAAGGAAGGATAAACATAACACCTTCTACCAGCAAAGCTTCTGCTGGCCCATGAGTTAAAGTTAAAAAGCCCAAACTACTGCAATCTGGGCTAAAGCAGAGATGAGACCATCTGCACACCGGTATATTTTTTCCATGAGAGGCACAGAGAGGAATGGATGTTTTACTCACTGACCCAGTACAGTGGGTCTGACTACTAATGATGGCTCTGGAAAACAGTTCTGGACCCTGCCTTTTCTGCCACAACCCGGTTGCACTCTCCTATATTAAAAGCCTCCACAAAAAAGCCTCCAAAGCACTGGTGTCCAATATTGTGCCTCTTATGCAACCTAGACGGTTTGAATATGGAAAGTGAGGAGCTGCTGGCACACTGCCCTTCTATAGGAGGAGAAAGGGGAGTCAAAGGATTTTCTGAAGGGAAATTAGTTGTGTGGCAATGCGTGGCACATGTTACCTGTAAACAAAAGGTATTCGTGGCAGGGGCAGGCACCAGGCTCTGTGGCACAGGGAGAAAAAGGGAGAATGGGGACAATAGCAGGAAGCCAGAACACTCCGTGCAGCACACAAGGAGGGGAGGAACAACATACATCAAGTACCTCTGTGGATTTGCTTTGTGAGAATGTGAAACAAAGGGAAATGCTTTGATGCTCAGCTTTCTGGATCACCAAAAGCACTCTGGGAGTCATTGTAATTGTTATCCCCAAATTCCACCCAAACAATTAATGCTCTGCCTCTCTTCATGGCAGAAAGGAGTGATTTGCTAGTTTTGTGGCAAAAAAACGAGGAGGCATGTCAGTACAAATGCATAAAAAGTGCAGCTGAAGGTTCAGTAGGGATGATTGTTGTTAGGTGCATTTTAAGGTTTTACTTAACGACAAGCAGCATTTCAATGACTCCCAAAGTCTTCACCCTCGTGAACGTGTGCATGTGTGCATGCATGTGTGTCTGTCATGATTTAAGGAACACATCAGTGATTTTAATGGTTTTCAAGGACATGACTATATTTTTGACAAAGCCAGCATTGTACTGCTCATGACATCAGAGCAAAAACGCAAGTGCAAAAGGTTATGAGGCCAGATCATGAAAGTCCCTTTCTTGGTTAGCTACTTAGGTACCCACCTAAACACAACTTAAAAAACAAATGGTTGCAGGGATTTTAATTGTGGTTGTTACCTTGAAAACATTAATGTCTGACTCGGCTTGAGAAGTCTGAAGAATGATAATGTTGCTTCTAAGAAAAACCTGAAAAATGAGGTCAGGTACAGTCCAGATTGGTTATGATATGCCAAGGGTAATGTTAAAAACAGAAATAACCTCAAGCCCAAGTATATTATTAATTATTTTCAGGGAGCTAAAGGGCACGTAGTAAATTAAGATAATGAAAAGCTGTAGTAAATACAGTGCAGTAATTTTCATTTTCAGCAGAAGAAGGGGATTAGGGACTCTATCATTGAGTAGACCACTGTATAGAGATACTCCATTAAAATACAGTAATCTTTCTTATTCTAGCAAGAAATGCCATAATAAGACTCCACTCCAGATGGAGATACTCATTCACTAAAAGAATCTGTGTCAAAACAGAATACTTTTGCTATTCTTTTGCTCACTATTAAAAGCAAGAAGTTCTGGTTTGTTAGATTTAGCTAGTTTGTTACAGGCATGGGGAACATAATAACAGATACTCATTTAAGGCAACATTTCTTCAGAAATTTGACACAGTTGACTGTAAATTCTCCCCCTCCAGCTCTAGCGTAAAAAGATACAGGGATTATTTGCTTAATAATGTTATCCATCAGCAAGGATAATTTAAAATGTTAGTCCATGAACATCTATTTTAGTGCCTTTAATATTTGAAACTGAAGTAGAATCAAGCCAAATTCAGAGTTTATCTGACATTTGATGATAGATTTCTTATCTTTTAAATCAAACACCATATTGTACTTCTTCATATCTGCTTATATGTTTCTTCACCATGAAAAAATGCTTTCTGTTTACATCGACATCTATTTTATATAATTGGAACATCAGTGATGAAAACATTTGTCCAAGACCTAGACATATTTAGAGAACAAATTTGGGATTCTTATTCTTGATTAGAATCTAATAAATAATCATGTTACTGAGACAGATGATTACTGACTGCAGACCTTTCAAACCTACACGTATTAAAGCTAAATCCAGGGAGCAGGATCACTGCTCTTAATATGTGCTTCAGCATCATCTGTAATGCTGTTAAATGGAAGCCTGGCGCTATACTCAAATGAAGACACAACCTATCCTGCCTTTGAGGCTGGAGATAAAGTGATAGTTAAAAAAATACAGGTGATGAAAGAGGAAGGAAAATCACTTTCTTTGTAGTCTGAACAGGGTGGCAGATAAGTTTTCTTTCAGGAGTGAGTAAACAAAGGAAGGGCTCCCAGAAAAATAAGTGTGAGGAAGATAATGGTGCACATTCATCCCTGGTCTCAACTGGACTTTGAAGTAGGACTGAGTCCCTGCATTTCCTGGTGGCACATTAGCTCAGGCAGAGAGCCTGGAAAAAGTCAAGTTGTTCTGACTTCAAAAAAGTGCAGGTATAAGGTGATCTTCAATAGCAGTGCAATTCCTTCTCACTAGCATCAAATGTAGATCCACATTTTTTTCCTTCATGTTTTCAAACGCCTGTATCTCAGTACCCAGCCTGTGTGCGTGCAACTGCACCACACTCATGCCTCAAGCTCCACCTTTCTGTTTCCAGCCTACGATTCTTGCTTGAAGGTTACCGGGAAAGTTATGAAAAAGAGACACGAAACCCACTGGATCTTCAGTTTTCTACTTAAACACAAATGTCCACAGCAGTTTCACAATATTTTACATTCATCAGGATCTTGGGCAAGCAGATGTGGGTTAGTTCCTAGAAACTCCCCAACATGGCATATGTGCAGCCACAATCTTCTTACATCATCTCCTCCAAAAATGTGGTGATCCTGCCTGATGAGGCAGAGGCAGCCCAGCCTCCTATTTTCTTCCTTTTCAGTCCAAGACTTGCACAGTTCCATAGGGACTGCTCCCAGTCTGGCTCTGCTGTGGTTTTTCAGTGTGGCTGGGTCCCATTTCCACCTGATCAAGTAGCTCTAAAGAAACAAACGTGTTCAAAACATGCTAAAAGTTTACCCTTTTGATCAAAGAAAGGAGAGAATCTGACATTATCACCTAGTCTGGCACTGAAAGTTCACAGAATGCGCTCTGGCTTTGCCTCACCCTTTCTTTGGAAAGGAGATTTGTGTCCCAATCTGACTGGAACAATTCCTGAATGTAACAAACTCCAAGTGCGGCAAGACTCACATAAATTTACCCCCACATTAAGTGGTTGCTAATGCATCCTTTGACCATTTGATGAAAGAAGCAGGTAAGACAAACTTAATCTCTGTAAAATTCTGCTACATTTTAATCTGGGTTGAGGAGCATGTCAGGCTGATATAACCAGCAGACAGAAGAGCAGAAGGAGAGAATGGCTGGAAATGAATATATTCTGCAAATTCTCATGGCCATGGCCCTGGAGCTTTGAGGAAGTGTTGAGCAAACCACATTTCAGAGGCAGCACCAGCTGTGAAGTTCTGGATACCTATCCAAACTCAAGCTTTGCTAAAGTACAAGTTTGGGTATTTTCTACCTGTCCCAGAGGCTGCTTCTGCACTACAGTTTAGACACACTTAATGAACGAGGTTGCAGTACAACAGCCTATCCCGGGATGGGAAGCTCTACCAGAGCTGCACAAGTCGCCTGTGCATTAAGGCAAAAAGTACAGTGTAAGTATGCTGTTATTGTGGTACCAAATAACTTCACACTAATTCCTTGTGCATGAATGTCAAATGCTTTTAGGATTTGGCCAGTTATTTTCCTGTTTATTACAGTGCCCAGCTTGGTGAATGAAAGATAATATGCCTTGGTCTACCAAATGGCTAATGCAAGATGGAAAGAAGATCACTGTGTCGCTGCAGTTCGAGAAAGAGACATCAAGACCAAAGATAGTGACCAAACCAGCCAGCAAAACCTAACCAGAGGGAAGTTACTGGATAAATCTGATAAGAGTAAGGCCCACATCCTACAAAGGGTTTGCACTTGTTAAACTTAGAGCATTTACGTTGTCCACTTGCTGCCGTCGTTCCCTGGGTTTACTTGCATTTCTACTGCCCTAAAAGTACAAGAGTGTTTGTGGGCACAAGGAATGAAATCAAACCCATGCAGACAACTTGTCACAGGGTCTGATCCTGACAGAGTACTACGGTAAGATGAATGAACAGTAAGAAACAAGCTTCCATGAGAAAGAGCAGGGGTATAGACCAAGATATGACAGTAGGATAAATAGATTTGCATCATGAAGCAAGTCAATGCAGAATTAAGTTATGAGAAAAGTTATATGCTGAATAGATGGCTAAACTTCCTTTTATCCATAGTTAAATATCTATTATCATGCACAGTCAAAGGATTTAGGTTGCCATTTTGATTTCTTTTGCTTATGTTGCACTATTTCACTTGTTTAAAAACACTGCACTAAAAAAAACTCTACTATATGCAATCATACCTGGGTTGCACAGCTGTCATGTACTCAGTTGCTTATGGCTGACAGCTAAAACTCAAAAAGTTTAGTATTGATGAGTACCCAACCTGGAAAATGCTGTCTAATGACATGATAGACCCTCTACTCCTCCACAAAACTGAGAATAAATCAGTAGATACTAAATGAGTATCCCATAAATGTCGTATATTTAACCTGTTGTACAGTAGCTTAGACAAAGGGGAACTTGCTTCGCTGATGATCAGAGGCATTTCTCTTCAGGATTAAGTCTGCGAGAAATTGGCTGCGTTGTTCCTACAACTCCCCTTGCTGGACGAGCAGTAGAGATGCAGGGAGAAAAGGTAGTAGAGAGTCTCTCCTTGCTCTCTGCAGTCATTTTCCCGAGCTGAATGGAACATTTCATCATTTAATAAAAGAGAAATGTCTTGAAATAATCTGGAGCCGTAATGCAGAACTAAAATAGTGCGCTTACATGCCCTCAGTCCTATGGGAGAAAAATGTTGTCTTCTGGCTGGCATGCTTGTTAAATAATCTGAGATGATCCTATAGGGAGAAAAAAATACCAGAATGAACAGATAATTAAAGTGATATGCACATTAGTCAGTACCAGCCCAGACATTTAGTTTCACAGCACTAGATGAACAAACAGCTTAAAAGCCAGCATCCATATCACAGCTATTGACCTCTCAATAATCCTACCACGATCGGTGGGACACCAAATGTTGGCCCTTTTACCCAGTCAGCAATTTGAATCTAGTTAAATTTCAGCTCATGACCTGCTTCTAGGAAGAAACGTCTGAAAAGTCTGCCTCTCAATTAGCATTGTGATTTCTGCTCTATTTCAGAGCTAGCAGGCCCCTGGGCTTTTTTTTTTTTACATTTTAAGTGTTCTTAAAGAAAGGGTGGTGAAAAGTGCTGAGCTGCCAGTCCTGAAGACTGGCGTGCACTATTTACCCAGAGGAAAAACGCATCCGAAAACTAGCCTTAGCATTGCCATACCACACTGCAAAACCTTCAGCAAGTTAGTTTTTCCTTTGGAAAGCTGCATATAAAGCTACTGATGCAGGCATGCTAAAACACTGCCCAGAGTTCAGGTCTCCCTCTGTCTCAGAATGTTTTCCTGAGGTGTTCAAACACGTAGAGACCCTCTGCACGCTTGCTGGTTTGAAGTCCTCACATCAGCACTCTTTCTGTGACAGGGCTTGCAAGGCTTTTTTCTTCGTGTGTGGTCAAGCTAGAGAACATTATCTTCTTCACCAGGATGCTGCTGGTGCATGGTGAGTTTCTCTGCAGTCAGTGGTATCTTTTGGCCTATATTTGCCTTCCTCTTCTTCTTCATGGGTCTGCAAAATCTAATTTAAAAATCTAATTAAAATTACTTCGCTGCTGCGGTAAAGGTGGGCACATTCATCCCACCAGAGGCACAGAAGAAAGGCTCTGTAACACTAACCATGTTATTTTTTCTACTGGTTTTGTTGTATGTATTAATCACCCACCAATTTAATGTTTCGATGTATCTCTGAGATTTTGATAAACCTGTAAAACTATAAGGGGGGCTGCATTTTCTCAATGTAATGTTACAGTGTTTCATACTCAGCAAATTGAAGAATACTCAACTGAAATGGTGAGGCTTTCACTCTACTTTAACTAAGACCAAGCTCTATGTACACTTCTGTTAAAAGCTCTCAGTGAGACAGAGTAGAAATCAGACAAAAAATGTTCACAGGAAGGAATACCAGAGGTTCGCAATGCTACGGCTCCCAGCTGGGTGTTACCCACTCTGACCGTGTGGCCCTCTCAGCCCTGCTGATGGAAGGAATATATGGACATTTTCTGCGGTTCTGTGGATGAGGACATCTCTTGCGCAACGACGGGTCCTCAGCCCGGCTTAGAATTTGGAAATGTGGTGAGGACTCGCAGTGTCACACTTCTAATCCACACACTTATCACGTACACAGGAACACCTTTACATTGTCACGCGCGGGCTTACGCACAGCACAGGCAGCGAGCCCCAGCGCCTTTGTGGCCCACCTTCCATAACTCACCAGCCTTCCCCGCAGGGCTAGCGTAAGGCGCGCAGCCACACTGCAGGGAGACCCGGGATGCCCGCTGCGCCCACCACATAGGGGTCGTTTTGGAAATGAAGAGGGACTGGTTGTCCCAGCACAAGCCCAGGCCTCTTGCTAGGGCAGAGCCTCCCGGCCAGCATGCAGGGCCTTGGCCAGAGGTGGCAATGCAGAACTGCAGGCCGGGTTCTCCGGCCCACGCGTGCTCCTGAAGGCAGGACAGAGCTTCCGTCACATGGGAGGCAGCTCTAAGGCTGTACCCACGCTGGTTTCAGCTCCTGTGTGCCCACCTGTATGTGGCGTGATTTATTCTTTGCATTTTGTGGCGCATGCTGCTGTACGTGACAACTTTGTTTTATCAGCTTCCCAGCAGTCTGGCAGAACCAGTTACCACTGGGCACTTAGCTAGGCAGCTGTCTCTTTAGTGCACGAGGAGTTTGCTGAACCAGCTAACGATGCTGTTCCATTGGATTACAGGTGACATTTTTTCACAGCAATTGAAGTGATGGCAGTGGATCAGAAATTCAGGAAAAAAAGCGGATTGGGATGTGGAGAGGCTTTCATTAACTTTCGTTAGAGAGAAGCTTAGTGTCCTTCTTTCACATTTAAAAATTATGCTCCAAGCATGAAAAAGTTGGATCTGCAGTTTTCAGGTGGAGCTGCATCTGAGCACCAGCACCAGGAATCCCAGTACCAATTCAGTTGCAGATGAATTTTGAGCTCATGAGTTGCCCCTAACTCCACTTTAACCATGTGCTGTGTCTCCAGTCACATTTCTTAACAGTGAGTGAGATCTTACCAAAGTGGGTGCTTTTCTATTCTCACGAGATCACAGCTGTCACACATTCCTTTGATCCAAGACTTTCAAAGAGATGGGGAAATTTTCCTATTTGACTCCAGGGCTTGGATTCCAACAGGGAGAGATATAAAGACAGAACAAGGAGAATTTGGATACGTAGCATTAATGCAATCGGATAACTGAGCTGTCTGATAAAATGCTACCAATTGACCATGTAATCTATTGAATTTATATACCTCTTTTGTGTAGTAAATTTAGTCGAATGTTACAGTATTTTATTGTCTTGTTTAATGAAAAACAAACAAACAAAACCCAACCAAAAAAACCACCAAATAGTTTTATTCTGTAGCAAAGTTCAGTTTGGGAATGTTGTTTTTCCTCTGAATTTTCTTTTTACGCTAAGAAATAGCAGGCAGTGTATTTCCATTTATAAACGCTTCAGTACAGGTATCAGGATGCAACTGTGACCTGCATTCTGCAAGGTAAGCTTTAAGAGTCTGAACACTGCCAGGAAGTACTAGAAACACAGGAAATTCAGCAGCAGAATCACATCAGGTTTTACCTACCATTAACTGTTCTCTTGGTTGCAGTGAAATTATAACACAACTCACTACTCTAACACTTTTAGCTCAGGAGGGTAGGCCCCTACCCCACAGCTGTCCTCTGCACACATGCTGGGAGCTTTCACATCATCAGGGTTTATTGCCAAGCAGAAGTATCAAAGCTGAAATCTGTGAAAAATAGGAGATTTTTGCCCTAAGTTCTGAATGTGACATTGGACTTCAAGCTGTGAACTTGAAAGACAAATTTGAGAGACTAAATCTGGAAAGTTTCTCAAGAGTAACCTGATGCCTGTTCAGAAGACAAGGTTCAGGTTTATCATCAGAATATGACTGAAATGAACATCATTGTAATTATTTCTCATTTTCACTGGTATACCTCAAGTCAAAAGTTTTGCTAATTAAGTGGCGTGAAAGTGCTCGGTGAATACCCCCAGGCAAAAGTAAAACGCTTTTCATTTGTTCTAGCAACCTTTATTAGTTTTCCTAACTGTCAGTCACCTGAATAAGTTAAGAAAAGGCACAATTCCATTTAACAAGGACACGTTTAAGTCAAGCTGGGTGAGCTAATGTAGTATTCTGCCTGTCCAGGGTTTGCTGTGATCAGTAACACACTTCTGAAACCAAGGGGAGTTGATCTGAATGAACAAGACTGGAATTTGATAGATTAAAACAGAAAGATTAAATAATTGAGGACTCTTTCTGTAGCTTAAATATAAAACTGTTAGAGAACTCATTTCAGAAAAAAAAGAGTGCTTAGACTTGCATCCCTTCATTTTCCCTTCATTGATATTTCTACAGATCAAGGAAAATTCAGAGGCACGTATCAAACTGCTCTCAGGAAGAACAAAACCTCCAAATTGCCAATAAGCACACCTTTCTCAAACTACCAGTGTTTCAGTCATCTGTGTAACAAGATGAAAACTCAGGGCCCTGCAGTCCTTCTACTATGATTAATACTGTCACTGAAGTCTTTAATAACCGGAAGAACAGAGCAGCAACAACCTTCAGTGTCATTTTACAAGTTAATGTTACGATATTCTTCGCTAGCGTAACAGAATGAGTGCTTCACAAAGAATTTAGTAGATGCAAAGCTTTGGAAAAAGGAGACAGACAGTAAATGCAAAAATACGCTCAATCTTTTATTATCTCATTATTTTCTTAGTATTTTCCTGCCAGTTTCCTTGCAGTATTTTGAGTACAGCTGTTTTTTCTCCTATGAAAAGGAGAAAAAAGCATCTAATTCCAACAGTTTCAACAGGAACACATCGTGTTTGAGATTGATTACTAAGTTGTGAAATGATAATGTACACAGTGTTCTTTGGCTTGAACCAGACTAGCATACAGACGCCTAATCAGTGACGTTTTAAATGGGAGCCTGATGGCTGTTTTGATTTAGGCCAGATAAGCACACTGCCATTTCTGTTCAGGAAAGTTTTGCTCAGAGAGCCAATGTGACCACAGTAGTGCACAACGGCATTTAACAGCTCTAGCTATTAATGTTAACATATTTAACCACTCAGAGAATGCAACCTTATCACCAACATCCACTGTGTAATGCAAAAAAGTAAATAAGCCATGAAGTCAAGTGCAAGATATGCTCAGGCCAGGTATCAGAGAGAACAGTGAGAACTGCATAAATCCTTTTACACTAAAACCACAGGGAACAAAATTGTCTTCTTCATTCTGTGTTGGCCATCCCAATATGGAATTGATGCTTTTGGCCTGCATGGAAAGAACCAAAACCTATCAGCAGCTTGTAAAATTGGTTTGTTTACAAAACATACGAGCTTGCATCTTGTATATCTCTGTCTGCTTTGACAGTATGATTGCTTACATGAGGCACATGCACTGTTCCTCACCTAAGAGGCTATTATTAGATGCATGAAATCAGTTGGAAGGCTGCATTTTCTAAAGCCTATGCTGTTTTATAGAGTACTTAAACACTGCAGGGTACAGGCCAGGGAAGTACCAGACTTTGTACCAGGTCACTGCTGTTCTTCACTACCTGAAAGAAACTGGGCTTGTAGTGAGGAGTACAAAGGAAGGAAAGGACAGGCTCCAAGCCTTAGCAGTATCTGTCCTCTTACACAACAAAAAGCCGAGTTTGAAAGTTATTGGGGTCACCTCTTTTACAGACAATAGGCCTCAATGATCTTCAAGCCAGAAGGCACCCAGTGACAAGCTGCTTCTCATTTCAGGTTATGTCCTGAGCACTGTTTAACTCCAGCAGAAGGCCCGAGCACAAACCACGATCTAAAAACACCATGCCTCCTCTTTATCCTCCCAGCTTTAATGCATACTCTCACGTCGCGTCTGCTTGTTGAGTGAATGAAATACTTCTAATCTCAGGTTGGGGGAAGTGTCTCATTTCTGTTTGTTCAAGAATATGAAAATGCAACTTGTTGGGACAAAGAATGTGCCTTTTCGTTATCCCTGTTTGGTGAGAATGCAATGATCATAATAAAAAAAACTTGTCAATTCATGTTATTAACGGACTATTTTGTCATTACTGCTGGAAAATTGGGACAAAGTATTCAGAAGGCAAAAATGGACAATTTCATGCAAGGGCACATACCGTAGGAGTTGCAAATGGTAAAAAGGAATAAATAGGAGCACAGTGTATTTCTTAGTCCTACAACTGCCTAATAGATCAATCAACCTCATCCCCAGCCAATGGTTTGATGGTGCACACGCACTGCCACAATAGCTGCATTGAAATGGCATTGCTTAAGAAGCGCTTTTCACAAATCTGTTTCACACCAAATACGTTTGAGAGGGAACTGATTGATCTTGTGAATAGGGCTGAATTAAGTTAATTCTGAGACTTAAAATGCTTGGTGGCGTTCCAAGGAGAGTTAGGCTTGTGGCTTTCTCTACAATATCCTTATCTGCAGAGCAGGCCCGGAGATTTCTGAAACAGGACACAGCTTCATCAGCAGAGAAAATATGTACAGGCACCGTGATGAATGCTCTTAATCAGAAAGATGTCTTGTAACAAACAGGTGTATCTCAAAATGCAAAGTCAGCATGTTGACATTCAATTGAGACTTAGCTCTCAGATGAATAATTTCCAGTAGGCAATGAAAGCAGAAAAATCATGACAAAGTTACTAATTTTCTGTCTCAGTTTATAGTTAACAGCCCAATCCTGTAAAATCTATTGGATTGTAATAGGATTTCTTACAAATATGAGCCGAAGTTGTTGAGGGTTTGAGCCCTGGAAGTATGAATCCCCACCTATTTAAGCTTTACAGGTTTTTTTATAACTCTGCCTAACACATATTACAAACTTTTAAGAGACGCACGAAAATAGACTTGGCTGAAAAGTGTGCTGCTGGGTGATAGTGACTCACAGGGAAGACCACTGGAATGCACGGCTTGTCTGCTAAATCACCCCGACATCAGGCGTGGGTGCCCTGTATAAACAGGCTGAGCTGAAAGAGCTGTTTGATCTGGCAGACAGGTACTCTCAGCTTAATAAGTAAGGGGCTGGAGCCTCAGTTGGAGATGGAAGGAATTTGAAAACTGGAATTCCCCTCCAGAAAAAGGAGGAGAATTTAACCCAGGTCAGGAGGATTATTGGGCATATCCTTGATTGTGCTAACAGTAAAACTAAACACAATAAAGTGGGTGCTTGTGGACATCAGCAGCATGTGTGTTCGCTTGGTTTAGACACACAGATATCTTAATGTCTGACAGAATTTGCCTTGGCCTTGACACGCGACTCTTACAGAAGAAGCAAGATCAGAGGACTGACACGGACAGCAGTGAATTTGGACAGAAGGTAGAACTAGCATGCACGGATTTGCGGCCTCTGTAACTGAAACTTTGCCTTCATAGAATCATAGAATCACGGAATGGTTTGGGTTGGAAGGGACCTTAAAGACCATCTAGTTCCAACCCCCCTGCCATGGGCAGGGACACCTTCCACTAGACGAGGTTGCTCAAAGCCTCATCCAGCCTGGCCTTGAAGAGGGATATCAGCAACAGGGTGGAAAGCGAGAGTGAGGAAGGGAACATGCACAAGCACACACCACCAGTCCTCCCGTGCCACTGGGTACTCCACACAGAAGTGGAGGAGGAGGGGGGGAGCTGGGTGAGCGGCTGCGTGGTACTTTATTGCTATCTGAGGTTAAACCACAACAACTTTACTTGTGAATAGAATGAAAATTATTTGGAACAATTGGCATAATGAACTAAGGATCGCAAAGCCGACGCCACTGGTGGATACCACTGGGGCGGAAGCACAGGGCAACAAAGCCTGATCCTGTATCACTGAACACAGCCGGGGTGTTGAAGCTCAGTTCAGTGGATGCAGGTGCTGAGAAGCAAGGCTGCTGGAGCCCCAGGAGCCTACATCTGTCCGGATGTCTAGTGTTACCCGTCTAGGAGTGGTGGAGAAGAACAGAGGGTCTCACTTCTTCACATCTGCTCAAGTTGTCCTAGACATTCAGATTGTCTTGGAACCGAAGTTACGGGAGAAAGGAGGAAAACAGACCAAGTGTTGCGCGCCACTTCAGACATGGTCCACAAAAAATGCACTAACAAGGCAGGTTATAATTTAGTGCCATGAACAAATCTTCGGAGCTTCAGTTCATTATGCAGTTAGAGCTTCAGGGCTTTCCATTCTGTATAGATGTGCTTACCTTTGTACAAGATGAAAATTGAGTTGTTGATGTCACTAAAACCTGAACATGTTGTCCCTGACAGGTGAAAGAATGTTCATTCTTACACCTTGCCAAACCGCACGGTTACTGCTTTTTGGTGTCAAATTATCTGACTGTGCTTTACTTCTCTGTACTGTGTCTCCTTTAGCTTCCTGACAGACATCTTTGCAATTTCACTAGTATATACATAAATCAACACTGGCTTGCACAAATGGTTTCTCTGGAATGTGTGCAGCTCTTCTGTTTTACTTGATAAACGATGAACATTGGCAACTGGGGTGACTTATATGTTAAATCCTTACATCTGAGCTGTAATCAGATTACACGGGGAAATACTTATACTGGTAATTGTTCTCCTGTTCTTAACTCCAAGGAATAACATTACAAATGTATCTACACTTATTTTAGGAACATCTGAATTTTTTTTGGTATGGATATGTCAAAGTTCAGACTTGATAAGCAATACTGTTTTGATGATTGTCCATTTATGCCAACAAGAATTTGTGCCTGTGACAGAAATGTCTATGAAAAGTTTTTGTGAATTGAAAATCACTCTTGAACCCTAATGTTAGCAGCAGTGATTACTGTATTAGCTAAAGGCCGTAACCATGAGAAACAAGGAACTCAGCCTTGCATGTTTCTTGGTAAATACACAATAGAAATGCATTTACATAACCTATAAACCAATGAAATGGAAGAGGAATGTTTTATTAATATCATGACTGCCCTGTTTTTACAAAAAATCTTAATCATACTATATGAAGACTTGGAAAGCGAAGGTCACGAGAGCCAGAAGCTGTTGATCACTGCTGCAGTGATGGCCAGTCTACCTTGCTCCTGTGTGACTGAAGCTCCACTATTCTTCTTTGCTGCTTCTTCTCTGATAGCCTCTGGCTAGAAACTTCGGCTGTTTCCTCTGTCTCTGACTCCTATTATCCCTGAAGCTGCTCACTTTCCTCCAGTCCTTCTGCCAAGCTCTACCCATGTTATTAATAGAAACTACTGTGGTGCCTGATGTCCAAATTTCTTCCTCAGACCTCACAGTCAGCTGTCCTTGTCCTCTACACTTTGAATTGCTAAAATAATGCTTTATTTATCCTACTGTTTTCTACTAGGGTATTTATTAGTCTCAAGCCAATTCCTGTTAGTTGTTCTGTGCTATTCTGAGTTACAGTCATGGTCTTCCAAGCTGTAAAAGCTGCGAATGGGGAAAAATTATAACATTCCAGATCAAACCAAACTTGGGGTTTTTTCCTCATGATAAAGCATAATCCAGCATTTCTTGTAATTGTTATACCAGAAAATTAAATAAAAGCACAGTAGTTGAGTAAAGAACATATCTGGGCAGCCGGATTGATCATTCAGTGAACAGATGATCATTCTGAAGCTGTTAACAATTTTCAGTCTCATTTGTCCTTTAACTTTAAAAATAAAATTTAAAAATCCAGAAAAACAAAATGTAATTTTTTTTTTTTAATGAACCCCTTACATTTTTGCTTGGATTTGCAAGTAGACTAGGAAAGCAAAGGAGGAAGATATGTTTTATCACCTTTATTGCCACAGTCCTATGCTGTCAGCTTACATGAGAATTCAGGAATCAGTTTGTGTGTGGTTAAGTGTATTTAAAGTTGAAGTTATTATACTGCATTCAGATTAATTTCTAACTGTAATAAAAGACTCTCGGATCTAGAACTTAAGTCTTCCACTTCTGAGGTAGGAAAGCTGACCCTAACCAGGATACCAACAAATATTCCAGAAATTTATGCTAAGTTTTACACTCAACAAGAAGGAATCTTATAAAAGACAACAAGGAATTTAAGGTAAGATCTCGTAAGTCTTTCACCACTATAGCTCCCTAAAGGTTTTAAATTTAAGACATGGTACTTGTTAAATAGTTTGAAAAGTGAAATAAAGACATCTTTGTGTCAAACAAAATATTACAGTGACTCAGTTTTGAACCACCAAATTTCTGAAAATTTCTGCAACAAAACTTATTTTCAGTTTGACTTAAACCACAGTTAAAAAGCATTTAAAGAAGAGAAAACTGTTGAAGTCTTTGTTCTGTTACTAACTCCCAGTTGCTATATGACAGATCTGTTTACACATTAATTTTGCAACTTGTGTCGGGTCAAATAAAAATGGCATCCTTCCTCATACATTTATTCTAGTATGTCTGAAAGAGCTATCGAAACAGAGCGACAACACAAAGGGTCAGGTTCCAAAGTCACCAAGAACAACATGATGCTAAATACAGACACGCCTGTTAGACGTGCCATCCTGGTAGATAATAGTAATGACTTCTTATTTACTTTAAGTAATTTATTTACTGATCTTTCATTATGAAGAACTTTGCAAGCTAGTAAATCAAAATTCCTGTGGGTGAAACGAGTAATGAAAACTTCTACAAGGTGGAAGACTTGGATGAATTGAAACACTCGTGAACTGATCAGTGAGGTTTTGACATACCTTGTCAGCACAAGCGTTGGCTTGCGTGCTTCAACTGGGCTGTGCACAAAAAGCTCTGAGACCTTGCAGTTTGTGAAAGGGCATATGTGGTAGGATTTGCATTAAATGTACGGTCAACCTAGCCCAAACCTCTGGTTACTTCATTTTTTGTGCAGTTCTACTGCAAAAGTGAACCTGAATGCTTGACTTTGCCACGTAAGAGCACTTGTAACTGTGGCAGGTGCTTGTGAAAGGTCACAGGCAGGATCATATTGGAGAAATGACACACTGAAGGTCATCGCAGATTGTAACTGAATCATGGGGCATTTTACCGTTTTCCCTTATTAAGGAGAATTTAAAGATTGCCCATAACAGCACTGATGTAGCAGGAACTAAGTTTTTAGAGGAAAAAAGTAGATTTCTGACAAGGTTATGGCTGATTTATTGGACTCATTTCAAGAAATTGTTTACCGATGACACCAAGCTGTGTGGCGCGGTCGACACGCTGGAGGGAAGGGATGCCATCCAGAGGGACCTGGACAGGCTGGAGAGGTGGGCCACTGCCAACCTCATGGAGTTCAACAAGGACACGTGCAAGGTCCTGCACCTGGGTCAGGGCAATCCCAAGCACAAGTACAGGCTGGGTGGAGAGTGGATAGAGAGCAGCTCCGAGGAGAAGGACTTGGAGGTACTGGTGGATGAAAAACTGAACATGAGCCAGCTGTGTGCGCTGGCAGCCCAGAAAGCCAACCGGATCCTGGGCATAAGAAGGATATAGACTGATTGGAGCGAGTCCAGAGGAGGCCACAAAGATGATCGGGGGGCTGGGGCACC
>NW_010266914.1:0-373 GCF_000690775.1 Eurypyga helias | reverse complement strand
TTTCAGTCCCAGAGGAGGCCACTAAGATGCTCCGAGGGCTGGAGCACCTCTCCTGTGGGGACAGGCTGAAAGAATTGGGCTTGTTCAGCCTGGAGACCTCTTTTTCAACAAACCAAAGCTAGAACAGGAACACTCGAGCAGCCCTTGCTCCCCTGAGGCAGGGATTTTTGCAAAGGTCATGGCAACCCTTGGGAAACACATCTTGTACACACACGTGCCGTTGCCAGGGTGGATCTTGGCATTTTGTTGTGGATGCTTAATTACTTATGCGACTGCTGGAGAATCCCTAGAGGAAAGGGCTCCGCCTGACCCCTGGGGACACAGCCCCATCCCAGAAGAGCGGCCAGTCAGGACCGACCGCCGCGGGCCCTCC
>NW_010266913.1:5197-10266 GCF_000690775.1 Eurypyga helias | reverse complement strand
GCTGGCTGGGATTAAACCGCAACATCAGCATTTGCCATTGTGGAGAAAAAGATGTAGTGGGAGACCATGTCAAAGGCCTTAGAGAAATACAGATAGACAACATCTATAGCCCCTCCCTTGTCCACTGGTGTAGTTACTCAATCATAGAAGGCCACGAGGTTGTTCAGGTAGAAATTGCTCTTGGTGGAGCCATGCTGATTGTTTCAAATCACCTCCTTGTCCTCTATGTGTCTTAGCATAGTTGCAAGGAGGATTTGTTTCATGATCTTCCTAGGCATAGAGGTAAGGCTGACAGATCGGTAGTTCCCAGGGTCCTCCTTTCCACCCTTTCTAAATATGGGTGAAATTTTTCCCTTTGTCCGGTCACCAGGGACATCACTTTTCAAATGTCATGGCTTGGCCACTACACGAAAAACTTCCCGCAGGACTCTGGGATGCATCTTGTAAGGTCCCATAGTTTCCTCAGGTGGTGACAATTACAGTGAGAGGGGTTTTGCTCCCCCAGTCCCTTCCTTGTGGTCCATTCACTTAAGAACTGAAGAAAGATTGTCAGTGAACACCAAAGCAAAAATTTTTTTTGTGTACCTCAGCCTTCTTCTTATTTACTGTTACCAGTTTACCAGGTTTGCTCATCAGGGAGGTACAATTTCTTTGACCTTCCTTTTCTATCTTGCATACCGTTAAAAGCCCTTTTTATTGTTGTTTTTATCCTTTGACAATTTCAGCTCCAGCCAATCCTAACTCTATACCTCTACATTCAGGCAATGTCCCTATACTATTCCCCAGACAGCAGTCCCTGCTTCCACTGCCTGCACATTTCTTTCTTGCCCTTCAGTTTCACCAGCAGATATCGACTCATCCATGCCTGTCTCTTGCATTTCTTTCCTGATTTCTTACACCTGGGGATGGAGAGCTCTTGTGGCCTATAGAAAGTGTCCTTAAAGATCTACCAACTCTGTTCCAATTCCTTTTCCATGAGAGCAGTTTCTCAGGGTGTCCTATTGACTAATTCTTTGACAAGATGGAATTTTGGTTCCCTAAAATTCAGAGTCCTGACTTTACTCTTCACCTGACTCATATCCCTCAGGACTGTGAACTCCGACAGCACATGATCACTCATGTAATCCTGTGTCCTGTTCTGCTGTCCATTCCTAAATAAAGCTAGCTCTTTTTCTGAGTATTTTACGCATTCACATTCACTGAGTTAAGTGATGGGGTAGAAAACATGCTGTCCCCCAAAACTCAGGACAAAATACCACCTACATGATGCAGAAGAGAATGAAATAGTGCAACTCCCTCCTTACAAACATAGAAGAAAAGGCAGTATGCTGGGAACTACAGCACTCCACTCTTAATCTCTCCCACTTAATGACTACTTGCAGTGACTTTCTTCCTCAGGAATGTTTCACAAAGGCTACTTAGTTGTGCCTCATCACACCTCTGTTTCCTAAATCCCATTATTTTCAACTAGATTCCTGGAGTATAAAGAGAGAGGTTTGATCTATGAACTCCCCTGTCTCTGAAGACAGGCTGTTTGGAGTCTGCAACATTGCTCATTCACAGCATGGTCCCCAGGGAAACCTTCCACTACCCCTGGGTTCACAGCCCAGATGCTGTGGGCTGGCTGTCCAAGGCCACACATCCAAACTGATAAACTGTAAGTCCAATATTGGTCCCATCCCAATTCTGGTGCTTAATTGAGGAATCTCTAGAAGGCTTTCCACCTTGAGGCCCCTTCTCAAGCCACTCAGTGATGAAGGTGTTGGCAGAGGACAATTATTATCCAGAATTTCTGCCTCTTTCTCTTCATCAAGTTTAAAGGAAGGCAAACCCCATTGATCATTAACTGAGATATCTTAGTTCAGTCCCCAAAGCTACATAAGCTACATCAGGTCGAGGGGGGTGATTCGGCCCCTGTACTCTGCTCTGGTGAGACCCTGCCTGGAGTGCTGCGTCCAGGTGTGGAGCCCTCAATATCAGAAGGATATTGACCACTTGGAGCGAGTCCAGAGGAGGCCACGAAGATGATCAGAGGGCTGGAGCCCCTCTGCTATGATGAAAGGCTGCAAGAATTGGGCTTGTTCAGCCTGGAGAAGAGGAGGCTCCGAGGAGACCTCATTGCAGCTTTCCAGTATCTGAAGGGGGCCTACAAGGGTGCTGGGAGAGGACTTTTTACAAGAGCCTGTAGTGACAGGGCAAGAGGGAATGGGTACAAATTGAAGACAGGGAGGTTTAGATTAGATATCAGGAAGAAATTCTTCACAGAGAGGGTGGTGAGGCACTGGAACAGGTTGCCCAGAGATGTTGTGGATGCCCCATCCCTGGCTGTCTTCAAGGCCAGGCTGGATGTGGCTTTGAGCAACCTGGTCTAGTGGAAGGTGTCCCTGCCCATTGCAGGGGGTTTGGAACTAGATGATCTTTAAGGTCCTTTCGAACCCTAACCATTCTATGATTCTATGATTCTATAAGAGGTAAGAAGATGAGCCCGAGCACTTTGAACATCAGCTTCTGAAGAAGCATCTCTTGCCTTCTCTGAGTTATACTGCAGCTGTGGAAAGATGAAACCATGGATATTGATAGTGACCTGTGGCTTTTTTGTGTGTGTAATAGGGTTGTAGATGGGTGCGTGTGAATACTCAAAGTGCGTAATTCATGTTTCTAGCTGTCTATTCTGCAATCTTTGCCTCATAACGTAAGCAAAAGGATTGTCCTTGTTTTTGTTTCTTGAAGTCTTCCACAACAGCCTTCTAATGAAGAAACGGTAATGGAAGATTTTCTGGTGTATCTGGAAATTTAAGAAATTTGAGGTCTGGTGTATCCATGAGGGATTGAATAGTATAAGTGGGGATGAATCACAGGGGATGTTTTTCTCTGTGTAGTATTTGTGAATACTTCACTTATGGTCTCTGCTGATCCCACCTAACCAGATCAAAGGGGGAGATCTAACTCAGGTAATTGTGTCCTAAACACAGGAGAACAAAGAGCAAATCAAGGCAAGAACAGAAAAGAAACAGTAAATTTAAGATGGTCCTGTGTTTTTCTCTTTCATTTTTTGTAGTAATACAAATCTCTGGTGTAATTAAAGTCTTTCTGCCCCTTGTTGAAAGAGTCTTCCTCTTCCCCAAACATGACATACGTCACGCCACTACACTAGTTCTGTGTCCCAAGCAATACACTGGGATTAGCTCAGACCAGTAATAAAAGCCTCCAGGGAAGCCCCTGATGCCTACCAGCCCTTTGACCCTAAGGGTAACATCCTGGTAACTTGCACATAGACAAGAAATTGCACAGGGGATTTAGAAGCTGAAAATGTGTCTGCAATGATCAGAAGAGAAAAAAAGAAGTCCTATTTGTTATATTTGTTCTCTCCTCTCAAATCAGAAATTTAGTCTTATTTAATTAAGTTGTAAAGGTTTTTCTTGTAAATAATCACTTTATCATAATTTCCTGAAACAATCTAATGGGAGCTGGATGCAAATCAGAGCATTTATCAAACTTCCTTCTGTTGCTGTCATCACATCTTGAACCTCTGGATCTTTCTGAGTAATTGATACATCCTTGCCTTCCCTTCCTCCCTGCCTCTCCTCTTCTTCCCTCCTCCCTCCCCATCACCTCGGGTTGGGAAAAACAGTGCTGACACTCTGAAGAACAGTCTCCGCAGTGGAATGTCATTAAAATTAAAAATACTGATGGAAGGAATGAACAGAAATAAACAATGGGTAATTTAGAAACTAAAAACAGTGACATAAGGTGCAGAATAATGGAACATGGAGAAAAAAAATGTGATGATGCCTTGTTGACAGATTGTTGTCATTCAACTCTCGGGGAGTTTGTCACAACCTTCCAGTAGGGATGCAGTCTTGAACATCTGGCCAGCAACTGGTGCAGAACCTCCAGGCTGTGCTACTGGGGGGAGGGAGCAGGAGACCCAGGGAAGGAGACAGGGACCCCTGTTCTGCCTCCAGTCTCCACTGTCATGTACTGGTTTTCTGTGATTTCTATGGAGTATCGTGGCTGCTGGGACAGGCTAACACCCCCAGGAAAAAAAAAAAAAACAACAACAACAACAAATACCAAGACCCAAAACATTAAACCAGCCTTAAAAATAGGCTGCCAGTGTTTCAATGTTCAAAGGTGGTTTTTGCTTCTTTTTACCATGACACTTGGAGATTGCACTTAGGCCTCAAAGTGACAAATCGTTACTTGGATGCATGTGTCTGCAGGAGGGTGGGGTTGTACCTCACAACTTTGGTGCTTAAGACAACTTGTCATCATGTAGCCTAAAATATAGTTCCTTCCTGGCTATATGCAGCCTTTCACAGTGGTAGCAAGGTTCATCTAGAGCAGGAGTGGACCTCTGAATTGAACAGGACAGAAAAAGTACTTTTTTCATTTGCAAAAAAGACACTGCTGGTGAGTCAGTGCAGCTAGATAAAAGAGGTGAGATGGTACTTTGAGTTCACAATTCAAAAGTGAGTAATTACTGAGCTAGCCAAACCCTGAAAAGGTTGAAAGGTTGAAAAAGTGTAGTGGATTTTTGTTTGTTTGTTTTGTTTTGTTGTTTTGGTTTTTTCTCATGGAACTTCAAAATTAATTTTGTTGAATGGAATATGAAGCTTTCTGGGACTTTTATGATAAAAATCACAGAACAAAAGGCGTTATCTTAGAATGGTAATTTGGGAGTTTGGAAAGCACTACTGTAGAAGACCAGGCATCATAGAGAGATGAATATGGATATTTCTGTTGAATGTCTAAGTTATTAGGTTATATAGAAGTCTAAAGGGATTTCTGGTTTCTTACAAATACTCCAGGATCAATTTGATATGAAATATTTTCAAAGTTCATTCTGGCTAAAGATTTCACCTGGCATTCAAGACACTTTCCATATAAACATGTATTTGAAACTTTTATTTGTTTTCCAGTGGGTTTGTTTGTATTGTGTGTGTATGTGAGTTTTCACACAAGTTCATTTTCCATGATTTTTTTTTTATTTTTGGAGGACAGTTTACAGCAGATTTGGGGGTTACCCTATTTATATAGGTTATTGCATAACTCTCTCATAAGAGTGA
>NW_010266913.1:0-5153 GCF_000690775.1 Eurypyga helias | reverse complement strand
CCAAGTAATTCTATTTCTAATCTAATCTAGAACAAAAATAAACCTATCTTTCATTTCTAGATAACAATACAATTCAAAATAGGTATTAACCTCTGTGTAGAAAAAGACCATGAAGTACAAGTCTGTCTGATACACCACATTGTTTCTTGAAACTTTTAGCATTATAATAACTTTTATAGCCACAAAATGTACATCTGTACTAAATGGGAATGATGATTTAACTGTCCTATTATCGTTAAGGGGCAAAAGAGTACATGTCTAAACCACTGGATTTTTCTCGACAGATCTGAGTCCAGCTCTCAGGGCTCCAGTGACTTCCTACTCAGATCAGTGCTTCAGCTCTCATCCCCTGGGAGAGGAGTTTTCCCTGTCTTTATAAACTGAGACCTGTAAAATTTCAGTGGTTGTTTTCAATTGAAAGATATTGAGATGGGTTCTGGAATTGCTAGGTGAATTTTATGGTTTTTGTTCAAGAGAAGAAGTATGAAATTAGACTATAATTGTTCCTTCCAGCATTGCAAACCCATAAATATTTCTATTGAATTAATAATGTTGATGGGCTGATTTCTGCTGATCTTATATCTACTGGTTTTACATTCTTAACTGAATAATGTGAGCAGATCCAGGCTCAATAGCTTAACATTATGACAGTAAGTATTAAACTATATAAATGTCTGTCGTGGGTTTTAAACTTGTTGCATCAGGTAATTATTAGTTGCCTTGATCTTAACAGCTATGGGAAAATGTTTAATTGCATTACATTACATTTTATTTATTTAAACAGTGCCTTTGTTTGATCCAAAGCACCAGGGAAGGATGAGAGAACATCATAAATTAATACTACCTGACAGGCCAGAAGTGTGGTCTGATCTATTTCTTAGCACATTCATCTAAAGGGAACCAAAAAAGTAGTTAGAAATATGACACCATCCAGTATTACAGGTAGAAAATGTGAGACTTATTATTAAATCTATTAGATGATAGATTGCTTTGGAAAGAACCATATGAAACATTGGATGGGTGGATTAATTTATCTACTCATCCACCAGTCTCTGACAGTTGACAGTATCTAAGTCGTAGATTCATAGTGGGTATGAGGTGATACTTTGCTGAGAGTGCAATTGCTGTTAGTTGGGTCTTTTTCTTGTAAGCAGGATTTTCAGTTACAAGTGAAGTACCTAAATCCCACCTTCAGTAAGGTTCAGGCAGTCAAGTCCCTTTGGAAATCTGAGTCAAAGTACCTAGCCTGGTAATTTGCTGAACAACAAAATTTTTTGTTTTTCTTCTTTCCTTCAAAGATTAGCTTTTTGGTTTAAGGAAAATCAGAAGTAATAATGCCAACAGGGACTCAACTAGCAGTCAGAAGGCTTGATCTTCCTGGATATCTACCAACCTTTTGTGTGAAACTAATCAAGCAACTTTACTAGTGCATACTAACATTTATTCTCTTACCTTTTATCTCTCCCACTGAGTTTAGGATAATTGAGTTTTTATGCACAGCTTTTTAGCAACATGGGATTTTGACGGTGATCAGGAGACTTGTTTTTGATTAATGTAGCCACAAACTAGATTTCAAGAAAAGTAAGTGCAAGGTGATGTGAACATAAAGACCTAGGCACATTTATGTATATTCAGTGCTTCCAAAGACTGAAATCTACAATCAGATGAGTTTCAGGTATCTATATTCTTTGATGACCATTATTGTCAGTGTGATGTTACCCCTGATATTCACACCTTTCATCTCCAAAAATTATGTGTAATTGGGGCTAATGAAAACTTCATACAAAATAGTTGCAACTATTTTCTCAGAATTTCTTTAATCATTGGTTATTTTTCTTATTTTAGGAAATTTTTCTTGACTAGGCTGATCACACAAGGAAAAAAGATCTTTTTCAAAATCCTTTTTTTCTCTTAATTTTGTTTTTTTAAACCTCACTTGGTTTCTCACTTAGGTGTCTCGATTGTTCTTTTAAATTAGAATTAATAAATCCAGGTGTTAAAGCCTACTTTGACAATGCAGAAAAAGGGTAAGACAAAGAACAGGTACTATACCCCAGTTCTCAAGCAATACCCAATTCTCAGTTGGTCTTATGATGCATTTCAGAACTAGTAATCTTATTTTCACTTCCCCTAATGCAACTCACTCAATTCTGCATTGATTTATTAGGCTTCTATGCTGTAAATCTTATTAGCTGTGTGTGCATGTTTCTTTTACAAATACAACAGTGCCAGAAGTTTGTCCTCATCATAGTCAAACACTGTGTGAGCTTAATGGAAAAAAGATTGAACAGAAAAAGGTGGAACTTAAAACCACTAAATGTTGTAAGAATAGATGTTTAATCTGAAATGTAGTTGCACCTATTTTAAAAGTGTTTCCATCTATTTTCTATATTTTTTCAAAGTCTTTGGAAACTTGGGTAAAGAGGTGTCATGGGCTCATTCTTTTTGTTATTTATGCCCTAGATTAATTTGGAATTGATGTGGATCAACTAAACTTTCACCTTTCACCTGATCTACAACACATCTGAGATTTGCTTGCTATGATGGGACTGCCTGAAGTCGCAAAGAAGTAGCAGAGTGACAAAGAGGGACTAACAGAAACCATACCAAAATTAGACATATAAACATCTTTCATGCATTTATGAATTCCTCTCTGGCTCTGTTTCAGGACAGATGCTGCTGTAAATGTTAAACACAGAAACTCAGTCTTTACCAAGACACTTTTAGAAGTAAAACCTTTGCAAATAAAACCTATATTCTCTTGCCTCTCCCTGGATTATTTCCACACTGTGTACCTAGAAACTAAGAGATGATTTTCCTTCTTGCTTGCACAAAAGCAATTGGAAAATCCTGGATGGTTAGAAGACAGTAGTATGTTTTGGACCAAATGTAGCTGAAGACCAGGTTCTGGACTTTTTTCTCCCAGCCTAGTGTCTGTCATCTTCATTTGCACTTTCAGAACAGAATACTCACAGCTCTCTCTTGCACATTTGTTCTGAGACAGGTATGGTTTATTCTTTTATTATTTAGATATTTAGAGACGGCTTTTGTGCCAGGTGACTTAAAGACCAGTTCAGGGACAGTTTGCATTTGAAGCTGTTCCTGTGAAGCAGCAGGGCTATGACGCTTTACAAGTTAATAAGTTTACTAAATCCCTGGCTGTGGAAAGAAGTTTTCTGGCTTGACTTGTTAAGGTTGACCTAACCAGGGAACACCTCCTAGGCCTTAACTACAAGTATGTGCTAGGACCCTTGTGCAATTGTCATCCTTCCTTTACGTATTTTATGGCTCAGTCATTGAACAATCCTTTCCCTCCATTCTCCAAGGTCCAAGCTATGTGTTTTGTAGTCCTTGACCATATGACTGTTCTGCAAGGCAGTTTGTAGGGAAGATTCATTTCACTTGCCCTAAATGAGGTCTCAAATTATCTGTGTTAGCTTTCCAACCTTTTATCAGAAACCTTCTCTCACCTTGAATCAACCATGCAGTTTTCTGTTTCCCTCTTCTGATAAATGGTTTACAACACCTCTCAAACTCAAAAGACTTTTTTCCACATAGGAGTTAGAAAATGTGCAACGCTAGATCAAGGGAACCATAGCAGCACCAAACCCAAATTTAACTTAGAGGTACTTGATTGGAAAGCATCCTAAAATCATGAGGTCTTGCTATTATAACTCTTCTATCTTCCTCTGATGCATTCAGTATTGGCCTCTGTCACAACCAATTGGTACAACACAGGAGTGGATGGACCATTGGTCAGTATTGTTATGCCAGTTCCTAATTGTTTAATGTTCTGGTACAGATTTTTGCAACAGCATTGATGCTTAATCTAATTTTTGGAAGGAGAAGATGTCAGGCTGCCTTTTCCATTAGCTCACACAGTCTATTTAGTTTTCCTAGGTTGTTTGGAAGCTTGATGGGGTTTAATTGAAAATGTCAGAAGGGAACGTTTTAATTTGACTGCATTTGATATTGTGGCTAATGCATTCGGCAATTCATTGTAATTCAAAACACTCTTCACATTCCACAACTGGCATTGCTATTATTTTAAAAGGTGAGATCTTTCATTGTTAATCAACTTGGGGTTCTTAGAGTAGTTTATACTGCATGTTAATTTTTTTTTATATTTATGTGCTACACCTTTACAAGGGCAAAAACAAATGTGTATTTTATGGTCTAATAAAGTCTCTTACTCAATCTTCAACTTCCAAAAGATCATGTTCTCTGGAATGGTTTCATTTTTAATTGTTAGGTCAGAAAGAGAGAGAGGGAAAAGGAAAAAAAAAAAAAAAAAAAAAAGAAAGAGTATATAATAGGAAGAGCAGATATTACTTTCTTATTAGATCATTCAGATAAGGTATGCGAAGGTAAGGGCCAAGTCCCTGTTTCCCGTTCTTATTTAACTAGTTGTGTAAAGATGTGTCATGAAAGACTGAAATAGCTGCAACATAGACTCCTGTATTCTTAGACAGTGGTCCTGAAATACAGATTCATGCATGGTTTTCAAAAATGTTTTCCCTCTTCAGGTGAATATCAGAGGCCCCAGCTGTCAAATACAACAGAGCACAACGTATTTGAGTAAAAGGTTATACATGTTTGTATTACAGGACTTGATCCAGGAAACACAACCTAAAAATACATATCAGGAAAAGTCTGGGACAAGATTTTGCTCCAGATCAGGTTTTTTCATACTTTAAATTTTAATTTATCGCTCCTAGTGTAACGGCCTGGAGATGTCACAATTCTACTCCTTGTAGTGACAACCAGCTATTTTCCAGTCCTTCCTGTGGAGTGGCGAACTGCTTATTTTTACATACATCTGGCAAAGAAACAACACAGAATCAAGTCTAAGTCATTTTCTTCCCCAGGGAAGTCTTCTGCCCTAGCCAATTTAGTCTACCCTTATGATATTTCAGGAAAATATATTTTATTTGAGAATCCTGAAAAGGATTGTATATGAATTGCTAAAATCAGTAGCTTGGGATTTCCAGATATAGGTGATTTTGTGCCTATCTGTGGGCAGCTTGAACTATGCAAGAATTTCTACTAGAAAAAAAATATGTAATGGTAAGAAAATCAGACAAATACGAGGTTCATTGAAAATTCAGATATTTCAGAGCCTCAGTTCTCTGTTGTCGTGGTTTAACTCCGGC
>NW_010266911.1:0-3296 GCF_000690775.1 Eurypyga helias | reverse complement strand
TATTAATTAGATAATATACAAAGTATTATAATTGTATAAATTATACATTATGAAAATAGATTTATTACATTATAAATAGTAATAATATTTCTATGTGGACAATTACATATTTGTAAAAAAATTTGGTATAGCAAACAAATGTGAATTATGATAATGAACAAAACATATAAACAACCAAACTGAAGACAAAATATAGGTAATATTTTTCAGTGTCTTTTCCATGGGGAGAGGACAAGATACATTTGTTTTGTATCTAAGCATCTAAGCCCTCTGTAATCGAACTTACAGGAGATGTGCACTCAAATCAAAATCAAGGAGAAAAAAAAAGGTTTCCATTCGAACGCTATTAACTCCAAAATGAATAATAAAAAATAAATTGAAACAATTTAGTTCATAAATTTACTTGTTTAACTGTAGGAGATGGAAAAGGGACTTGCAAGTCTCAGTAGACATGCCAATTTCTCCTCAGCCTTCATCAACAAGGTCTCCCTTGCTGTTGTGATTAAGGAAATGGTTTAAGGTGGAGCAAAAACATCAGCAGTGGATTAGGATCAACTCAGGAATTATTTTAGTGACCTTTGCTTGTAAAAACCCATAGCACCTGATAGGCTGCATCCTGTGGTGAGAGAGGTGGAAGACGTCCTTGTGAAGCTGTTGTCTATCATTTTTGACAAGTAATGGAGATGGGGGACCTCTCTAACAATAGTAGGAGTTCCACTGTTGTACCAACTTCAAAAAATGCTGAAAGAATAATCCAGAAAACTATAGGCCAGTCAGCTTCACTTTGGTCTGTGAGTAAAATCATGGAACAACTCCTTTTGGAACACATCTCTGGGCATATGAAGACTAAAAGCATGACTAGGAACAGTCAGCATGGATTTACCAAGGGTAAATCACATCTGATGAATCTCATGATTTCTGTAAGAGAATAAATAGATTTAAGGACAAGTGTAGTGTAGTGGATGCTATTTACCTCAGCTTTAGCAAGCTTTTCAGCACTGCTTATCACAACATTCTTGTCTATGCTGGTATTTTATGATCTGGATAGGCAGACAAGAAGAAGTGTGAAAAACTGATTAGATGGTTGGGCTCAGTATACTGGTTATGGATTCCAGTAAGAAGAGGCACACCACAAAGGTCTGTACTGGGACCTGTCCTTTTTAATATATTTTTCACTTAACAGAGAGGGTGCTGATGCATGCTCATCAATGTTGCAGATGAAACCAAACTGAAGGATCATTTGAGACATTGGAGGACAGTGTTCCCTCTAGAAGGGCTGAAGGAATTGGCTAACAGAAATCTCATGAAGTCCTACAAGGAAAAATACAGAGATCTCCTGGGAAGGAAAACTACTAGCAGCATTACAGGTTGGGGACTGGTAGGCTAGGAAGCACGTCACGGAAAAAATCCTTTTGTGGACCTGGCAGCAGACAGGCCAAGAGGATCTGGGGCTGTATCAGTCAGAGGATAGACCTGGGGAAAATTATTGTTTCTCTTGTGCAGTGCTCATTAGACCACATGTAGGTTACTGTGTACAATTTTTGGACTTTGAACACAGGAAATACAGTCAAACTCAGGCAAAATCAGTGGAAGGACACCAAGATGGTCAAGGTTGGAGCAGTTTCTCTGGATGCAGAGTCTGAGACACCAGTGCTTGTTTAACCTGGGCAAAGGACAGCTGAGGAGGGATCTAACTGCATTTTTCAGTATCTATGGGGAGTTCATCAACGAAACAGATCCAGGCTCCTCAAAATGACATGTGGTAGTAAGATGAGAGAAAAAAGGCCTAAACTGAGGAATGTGAGCTTCAGACTACATGTAAAGAATACCTTCTTCACCATGAGGACTGTTGAGCAATGGAGAAGGTTTCTCAGAAAGAATCTGTAGTCTCTGTCCTTGGAAGTATTCAAGACACAACTAGACCAATCAAACTCTGAGATACCTGGTCTGATCTCAGAGATGATCTTCTTTAGAGCAGGAGGATGAGCTAGAGACTTCCTGAGATATATTCTGTCATGGTTTAACTCTGGCTAGCAAAATACCACGAAGCTGCTCACACAAATCCCCTCTCCCCTCCTCCTGTGGAGGAGAATGGGAGTAAAAAGAAATAAGGAAGCTCATGAAATTGAGATAAGAAATATTTACAAATTCAATCTAAATGAATATATACAAACACTACCACTAATAATTAATTAGAATAATAGAAAATAAAACATGTGATACAATATGATACAACTATGATACAATTATGATACAGTTGATCACCACCCAGTGACCAATGCACAACCAGTTGCTGAAAAGTGAGAGTAAGAGACAGAGAGACACAACATGAGAGTGATCGTAGCCCAAGACATGTCACAGCAGATTCTGAGTGCACTCTATAGATGATAGCATGATTAGTAAAATTAAACAAACCCATCAACTCCCTCACAAATGAGCCAGCACAAGAGTTAGCAAAACAGCTAACGCAGGAGTCAGGGAGAGTGTTGGCAAGTGTAAGGGAGTGAATGAGAGAGAGAGTAAGAGAGACTAATGGCTCCTGGACCCCCTCCTCACCTCTGCCCCGAGCATGATGTACTGTGGAATGAAATACTTCCTTGGTCATTGTGGGACAGCTGTCTGAACTGTGTGTCCCAGCACTGCCTGTAGCAAGACAGAGAGCTGGGAACGCAGCTGCAGTACCAGAAGCGGAGAAAGACCTTGAATCTGGTGCAGGAATTCCCCAGTGCCAGCTAAGAATTTATCCGTGCTGCTCTCTGCATCCAGGAACACAGCTTCCTAGCAGCTACGGTAAAGACAGTTAACTCTTTCTTGACTGAACCCAGAATAACAGAGTAGTCTTGATCATGAGGCTTGGACATTCATTCATCTCTCTGAAAACATAAAATAGTTTTATTAATCTTCCCTAACAAAAATATGGAGTAAAATCTAATTATTTCAGAAGTCTAGAATTTACATTTCTTATGTATGTGTTCTATTGCAACCATACAACTGATGTTCAGTCAAAAGCAAGTATTGGGAGCTGAAAAGTTGTGCGTTGACATCAAAGTGTCTGGGAGCAAAAAGGGCTGGCTGCTCCCCTGCAGTGAGGAGCCAGGCATCACAAGGTTCCCAGGGTCTGGCATGTCCTCCCCAACAAGTGCCATCCCATAGGTCCTCCATCCCTATTGGACGGAGCTGGAGTTCAATAATGTTCATGAGCAGCTCTGAACATTTCAAATGGTGAGCCAGGGACAGGGGACAGGTTGTGGATCACAGAATCAGAATCATAGGATCAAAGAATCATAGAATGGTTT
>NW_010266910.1:4376-4635 GCF_000690775.1 Eurypyga helias | reverse complement strand
GGCAGTCCGGGTACCCCACCCCCCCCAACCCCTGTGTTGCTTTTGGAGGGTTTGGCTGTTGCAGGCGTTGTTTAAACCTTCCCTTTGTGCAGGCACTTCTTCCTCTCCTCAGAGCATCGCCCCAGAAACTTGTAGGAGTGATGGGGTAACGCCAGTGTTGTCTTAAGATCCTTCTTTCCACGATGAGCTGCACGTTGGAACCAGCCCTGGTGTTCGGAAGGGGGGGTCACGTGTTCGCTGCCAGCAGTGGGGGGGTCCA
>NW_010266910.1:0-4208 GCF_000690775.1 Eurypyga helias | reverse complement strand
CCCCGGGGAGTCACAGCGGGGGCACCCACGGTGAGACGCCGCTGCTGGAGACAGCAAGGTGATGGTATTTTGCTCTGCAAATTCTGTTTTAATGTGAAAACGAATTATTTTGTGTCCGGTTGCTCGGAAGTGTGAGGAGAATCCATGCCGCAGTCGGGCCAGGGCCGTGGGCGGCTGAGCAGAGACGTGTCAAGGGCCGCGGCTCCCCGGTTAGCTGGTGTGGTTTCATTCCAGTAGGAGCCGAAGCAGTTTTAAAGGAGAGGATTATTGGGTATCAGAGTGGTTACTTTCAGTTAAAATGAAACTTCTTTTCTCAGGTGTTTAGTGAGAACAGTACAACTTAATCCATCTTCCAGCTAGCTCCGGCGCTTCTTTGTGAGAAGTGATAAAAGAGAGGTTTCAAAAGACTCTGATGCCCTGGGGTGCTCAGGAGGAGCCGTCACAGAACCGGAGCAGCAAACAGAGTAGGAGAGAGGTTTTCCTGCTGTTAATTAAGTCGGATTTTCATCTGGCTACAAAAGATTGAAAATAAAATCCTAGGTGGAGATTAAGAGGTGGGGAGATTTGAAGCTCCAAAGCTGGTCCCAGACTTGCCTCTGGTGATGTTCCGAGGCTCTGGGCATTTGGGATGGCTGGATCGGCCCTGGGAGGGGGTGAGCCGCTGGGCAGGGGGTCCCGCTGTGACTGCCTGACGCTCTGTCCCTACATCTTCCTGTCCTGTTTTGACTCACACGCCACCCAGCTACCACGTGCCGCCTGGCGGCATTCCATGCGTCGGAGGCGCGGGAGATTCCGGAGGACCGTGATGGTCAACCCTGCTCAAACTGAGCCCGTCTGCCCGCAGCATCCGGCCAGGATTCCCTGCTTTGCACAGTGGACAGACGTGGCCTTTTCTCAGATTTCGGTTCACGTGCGGGTTGTTCACGGATAACAGCATCCTCTCATTTTTCTCTTAGCTAAGCTGAGACCTGCTGATGCAACCCCGGGTCTCCAACACGCAGGTGGCTGTCCCTCAGGTTCCTCAGGTTCCCAGAGAAGCTGTGGATGCCCCATCCCTGGGAGTGTCCAAGGCCAGGCTGGATGAGGCTTGGAGCAACCTGGGCTATGGAAGGTGTCCCTGCCCGTGGCAGGGGGTGGCGCTGGGGGGGCTGTAAGGTCCCTTCAACCCAAACCGTGCTGGCATTCTGTGATTCAGTAACCAGGGACGGGGCTGAGCACAAGCTGAGATGTAGAGCTTCACCTGCACAGTCTGGAGGGTTTTCTTGACGGCTGCGGAGGAGAATGAACTCAGTGCAGACACTCTTACTCACAGTGTTTCAATGGAAATGGAAATTGGACATGAATATAGAGATGCCTCATGCATGTTCGCACTGAAATTAGTTCAGGATTCAAACAAATAGTCATATATTCTATTGCTCTATTCACACAGCTCTAATCTAGAATAATAGCCTTTACTGGATAATTGCAGAGACTTTTTAACACGCAGCATTGCATCAATTAGAGAAGTGACTCAGAGCTGTTTTTCAGGCTGATGGAGCATCGCAGCTACGGTTGGGAAAAGCACAGACGCAGGCGTTTCCGGAGGAAACCTGCGCGGACCCCCGGGCCAGGACAAGGAGCTCCCCTCCGCTCTGCCCCGTGTCCCCGGGCAGGCTGAGAGACCCTGCCTCTGCCGCCCACCCCCCATCAGCCTGGGGAAGTCCCTTTGCAAAAGCTTTTGGGTTTTTCTGGAGAGAAAACAAAAAGGAGAGAAACGAGCAGAAAAGATGGGAAACAAATGAAAACCTGAGCTCTGCAAATGAAATCTCACCTGAGGAGAGCAAACGTAGGCCAGAACTATCCCTGCAGCTTGTACCGCTGCCAAAACTGCCCTCCCCCGGGGCTTCACCAGGCCCTGGGAGACCCTGTGCCATGGGCACCCGTGGAGCACTCTGAGATACAGCGTTGTGAATCCCGCTGTGCCCCACCTTCCCCCTCCTGGCTCTCAGCCCCCTTTCCCCCTGCCCTGACCTGGGGGCTGCCCTGGCCACCCCCTCCTGGCCACCCCCCGGTGTCACGGCCCCAGGGCTGAGTGGGGTGACTCTAGGCCTGCAGAGCATCCCATGTCTTGTACCACATCTGGGGGGCCTAATCTTTTATTTCCTTTTAGGAAAGTGCTTAATCATCCAAACTGCTACTTTCCGTGCAAAAAGATTAGTGATGCGAAATATATATAAACCCAAGAAACTAACCAAGCTTTTTTAAATTAAGGTGCTTCTTTCATTCAAAATGTATTTTAAATAATAGAGCTGTGCTCAGTGGCAGTGGAGGGCTGACCCCTGCGGGACCCCCGCTCACCTCCTCCCCACCTTGCCCATTTGCCTGCCATCAGCCTCCCTGCCCTCGCCAGCTGACGAGATGCTAATTCCAGAGTGCAATGCTAATTCCAGATGCGCAATGCTAATTCCAGAGGTGCAATGCTAATTCCAGAGGTGCTGCACCGGGAAACCTCCACGCGCTCAGCCGGGCAGGGGGGGCAGCGCTAAAACTGTCTGAGGAAGTCGCTGCCCGGGATGATGCTGGCAGTGGTGATAAAGAATTTTGCCAGATACTCCTCATTACAAACCTCCTTTGAGCTGCTAATACCTTTGCCGAGTTTTCCAAATCAGGCTTTTCCCTAGGGTGATGATTTTGGGATGGCTTAAGAAAAAACATCTCTTGGCATGTTGTTACCAGGGAGGACAGCTGCAGGAACCCAACACGAAGAGGTGCGACGGCTCAGGGGTCCCAGTGCATCCAGCTGAACGGGGTCCTGGAGGCCCCCGGGCCCATTTTCCAGCCCCTGGCAGGATTAGCTGCGCCAGCAGAGCTGTTTCGGACAGGTCTCACACCACTTTGGGGGGCCACCAGCAACCCCCTGGGCCCTGCCGGGCAGGCAGCAATGAGTCCCTTTGCCTGTGCCCCCCCAGCAGCACCCCCAGCTCCTCCACTCCCGCCTGTGGGGCTCACCCCTGTGCACTCGGGGCTGCCTGGCGCCGGGGTTTAGCTGAACCCCAGCCCAGTGAGTGGGAATGACCTTGAACAGGGAAAGCCCATCGCACTGATTCTGCAGCCGGATGTTCAGCAGAGGATGGGGATGGAGCTGAGCCCCCCGGGGCAGCCCCCACGCCCCCCTCAGCCCCTCTGCGGGCCGGGAAACAGCCGTTTGCAGGAGACTTGTCTTCGGGGGAGTTTTCTCTGCACAGACTTTATCATCCTCTTTTACTTGCTGAGGTGTTATGGGAAGGGAACGAGTGCTTCGAACAGACCTTGGCTGACTGGAAAGCGGAAAAGACCGCGGTCCCCGGCCAGCCGCTGGCCCCGGCTGCTGGCGTCAGCAGATCCCGCTCGGCGGGGAGACGAGGGCACGGACTCTGCCCTGCCAGGTCCGGCTCTGATGGCTTCTCTGTCACCGTTAGCCAAGAGAATGGGAATTTTCAGCTCCTCCTGTATAATCTCACAGTCCTGTTCCTCCTCCTGCTTGATCACCAGTGTTGAGTGAGTTTCCCTGTCTGCCGTGCTGGGGAGTAACGGCATTCTTCACAGCTCGCTACCCCCAGGTCCCATTGCTCCTTCCTCCGCTGATGTTCTTCTCGTTCGGGTTTTAATCAGGGCAACCTTCGGTTTCTTCATCATGCAGACAGCGTGCAAGAGCCTGACTGTTTCTTCAGATTCTCCAAAAATAATTTCCACTTCTGGCTGGTGTTTTTATACCGTGGATGATGGGTCCTTCCGAAATAAACACCTCCCCTCGATTTCCTTATCAAAGCACTGTAATTTTCCTTCCCTTCACGTGCCTGTGACCCCTGATGAGAACGTTCAGGCTGCTGCACCCCCCAATACCCCGCGCCCCAGTCCTGCCCAGTGCCGACTCCCCCGGCTGCCCCAGCGCGTCTGCCCGGGCTCCGCGGCGCCTGGCAGCTCGTTCTGCTTTGGAAATTAAATAATTGGACCGGCTTAAGCCTTCGAAATACCGTAACTGACTGGTGAAAGGGCGTGAGCAGAAAAAGGTGCTCTTGGAGCTGCAATAATGAACTGTTAGGACTCGCTTTCCTCTCGTGTCCGAATCCTGTTGAAGTTCTGCTCTGCGCAGTCTCAGCCTGACCCGCTCAGCTTAGTGAGCAATTCGTAGTGAATAATTTGCAGTATTATCTAACTGAACGCACATCTGGGGGGAAAACTGGTGAGCA
>NW_010266909.1:0-7559 GCF_000690775.1 Eurypyga helias | reverse complement strand
GGAGCGTCCGAACTGCATTGCGACTCTGCAGTGGGAACATCGCATGTTGTTTTCACTATTGTACACTTGAACTGCACATGCAAGAAAAAGGTGGAATGTTTAAACACCATAATCAGCTCAGGGTATTCGCCAATCCGAAATAAAGTGGGATGGGAAGCGTGTCCTTCAGAACAAGGGTACAGATGCCCCTTTCGCTGCAGCGTGTGTGTACGTGTGGGTGTGCGAGTGTCTCTGGGGCGGGAGGGCGGGGAGGGCACCGGGGGAGGGCTTGAACGGCAACATTATTCTCTTCTCTTCTTGGTTTTTTAATTTATTCTTTCAGAATGTGACAATTTCATGAACAGCCACATCGGGGAGGAAACTGTAACAAATTGCTACAGATGCCTTAAACTATGCACAAAGCTAAGTGACCAAATTTGTTTTTGATTTGAAAAAAAATAATAATAATAACAAACAAAAGTAAAGTGCATTGTTTACGTATTCCTCCCTCTGCTGAAACATCACCCACTGACGGGTTTTTGATGGGAAAAGGAGAAAATGTTTTTTAGGACAAAATTCAAGGACTAATTTTAAACTTAAAACATTCCATTTTTGTAATTTGTTTGACATTGTTTTAAGTACAGTAAGCACAACTGTAATCTAGTTTGAGAAACTGGTGCTTTCTTTTAGTTCATTTGTATTTCCCTGTTGTTATTGTAAAAGACTGTTTATTAATTCTGTTTACAGTTTGTTGCAACAGCCATTTTTTGGGAGAGACCTTCAGCGTAAAGCCGTTTGTAAAGGCTTTGCCATGTTCATTTTAATATGTGCCTGTTGCTGTTAACTTCTAATTAATAATAAAAAAACCCCACCAACCCAGAACCTTTTCACATTACGCTCCTGTACGTGTCAGTTCCGACCGAGTCCGGCGTCTTGGAAGATCGCCAAGGCTGCAGTCAGCTTCCACTCTAAAACTAAGCCAACTTGTGGGTTTGGAAAGACTAGGCCTCATATGCCAAAATTTATGGAGTTTGGCCTTTTGCTCTTTGAAAAGCAAATCCTGAGTTACCTGATTGTTTCCCCTCTAAAATTAAGTTGTTTATTATTCTTTCCTGTTCCCTGGAGTAGTACCATTAATCTCCAAGTGGCCATGTTTAAAGAAATAAATTTATAATGAAACCGTATCTTGGAACCTGCGTGAAGTTCCTTCGCTCTCAGTGCACGTCCTTGCTGTTCCCTGACTTCCACTCACTCTTTCTCTGCTGGGTAACAAGCTTTGGTCAGACATCCCTGGAAGTGTTCAAGGCCAGGCTGGATGAGGCTCTGAGCAACCCGGTCTAGTGGAAGGTGTCCCTGCCCATGGCAGGGGGGTTGGAACTGGATGGTCTTTAAGGTCCCTTCCAACCCAAACCGTTCTGATTCTGTGATTCTATGAATCTTGCTTCACCTGCTCTGACAGGAACCAGTACAGCTTGTCAAGGTGCTGGAGTAACACAGGAGTAGTTTTGTTGTAAGCCATGGGGCTTCTGTCTTTTCCTACCACACTGGACTTGGAAAGGCTGGTTCTAATCCCACCTGTTAGCGTGTGCGGAAGCTTCTGAAGTCGGACTGAATTGCAAACACCGCCCAAAACCAAATGCCTTTTCTTGAATGTGCAGCCTAGAGCCGCCTTCTGCAAATCCACACTGAACTTCCAACGCTCCTACGGCTGGAACACGTCACGCGAGAGCCGATCACGCCCACCTAACGTGCTGCGGTCGCCCCTCGTTCCCAGCCCAGGGATGGGCGATGGGGTGGCGGCTGGGCCCTGCCAGCACAGGCCAGGTGCCAGTGGGCCGGCTGCTCACGCGCAGACAGGTACAAACAGGCCTCGGGCCACGCCGGGTCCCTGCCCAGTGCACATGTGGGTGGCTGCGTTGAGTGGGCGAAAGGTTTCCAGTAGAATGATACAAATTAAGGTATGGAAAAGCAGGAAGTGGATTATTAGATGGCAGCTCCGTGATTGTTTTCTCGTGCTGACGAGGCTGCTTCTGCCATCGCCCTACATCACTGAGGAGGTCTGCCGCGTTCGGGAGGGCTGGGCGCAGGCACCTCGCATCAGTTCAAGCCGCACGTGAACATTTAGTGTGGGTTGTTCCCTGTGTTTTAGCCCGGTTTAACAGTCAGGTGATGTCCTGGATTGCACAGGTTAATGAGGTAGTTGGACTGAGTTACTTCATTTAAACTCTGACACTTGGAAACTGAAACACTTCACAGGGAGGTTTTGTCCCTGAGAGGTGCTGAGGCCTTCAGCGGAGGTTTTGCGGCCTAGCTGCCCTCCAGCTGTGGCCCCTTGGGAGTGGGGCGGTTGTGGCACACCAAGGGCCTTGTCAGGGGAACCCAGCGGACCGGAGTCCGTTAAAAGGAGGAGTACCTTCCTGTCACCTTCCTGTCACCTCCTCGCTGGCTTCTGATCGTCTGCGTTCACCTGAGTGAGTGTAACCCGATGAACAGCGCCGCCCTGTTCGCTCTATCGGTCTGCGACTAACTCTGCCGTTACTCCTGCTGCGCAGCAAGGCCAGCGATCCAGTCCTGGAAGAGAGGCCGGTACCGCGTCACCCCAGTGAAACGGAAACGATACACCGCGTCACTGCGGTCGCTCTAATAGCGCGTAAACAGTGCTCTGGCGGCTGTCGTTCGCAGGGTGCCACAAACCACATGCCCGGTGTTTATTTTAACTGCTTTTTATTTCACAGAGTGGCAATAGAGCATTAAATACAAAACTGGAAACCAAAACGAACTTCGAAAAAGGTGTTTTAAAGGCGTTTAAAAGAACACAAAGATGGAAGGGCCTGTCAGTGAGCCCAACAGCAGAGCGCTTTGGGAGGAAGTCACGTGGTGTACGTATTAACAGTATTTCAAGGTTTCACACCAGAAAACACCCTTGTGCCATCGCCGTTCCAGTTACAAGCAGCAAAGCTTCGGTCATCCTTAGTAACCCGGTCGGAGCGGTTCCATTGGCCGTATTTAAAAAGTGCGGCTTTATCCCTAGAAAACAGAAGCTCCAAGAGGCACTTGTACTTGTTCCAGCAGCCAGGTCAACTTACAACACCGGAGTACCCAGACTCGGCTTTTTCTACGCTCATCTACAGCCGGACCGAATCTCGGCCTTGCATCAGTGCGCAGCTCAGTTGTAGCGCTCCAGTTCCCAAACGGCTTTTTTCAACCCCAATTTTAGTTTTCCCTTGAGCCCTAATGACATCTGTGGCCGGAGCCGTGAGCTGACGCCATACGGGTCCGGCAACCAACAGCCGCTCCGGGAAGCCCCCAGAAGGGGCTTCCATCCCCCAGGAAATGGATTGTGTGCAACAGATTCTGCCACCTCTTCCAGGCAAATAGGACCACGAGGGCTGCTAGAAACCTCCCCGGGGACCCAAAGGCAGCCGGGAGACCCAAGGTGTCCACCAGCATCTCAGCAGAGCTCGGATGAGCAACATACTTTTGGCAGCAGGCACCAACCTCCCTCCCCCAAGGACTTGGTACCCGTTGTGTAACCCACACCGCTTCCACACTAGTTAACACCTACGCTGACGTTAATTGTTTTACTCTGCTGCTACCTACTGGTTACTTCAAACTCACGGGACTGCCTACTCACCGAGGCTCCCGCAGCACGATTTACTCACTTGTCACGCACTCTTCCTCTTGGCCACACGATGACACAAGCAGGTTTTGCCCTCTTACTCCTGCATTTGAAACAACAAAAAACCACCCCACCCTGCACAAAAAATGCTTAAAAATTCCCCCAAACCCATGACTCTGCAGCAGATCTGAGTTTTCCCTTTATTTCTGTAGGCAGCAGAATGCAGTCAGGTTTTCTTTGGGCTAAAAATTTGTTAAAATTAAGGTTAAAAGAAAGGCTTCGTCATGACAACTTCAGTCTCAAACTAAACATCGTAGTGCAAGTTGCAGTTAGAGCTCAAATAACAGATATTAACTTAAGGGAGTATCACTGTCCTTATCAGCACACAGACACGTTTTTAAGGTGGTCAGTTATGCACAGAGAACATTGTATATATAACTTAGTGTTAATAAACGAAAACCACCCCATGAGTCGAGTAGAAAGCCAGGTTTGAATACGAAATTAATACCTGAGTATAACGGTCCAATTTATTCCCCTCAATAAATCATGTACAAACACGTTTAGTGCCTCAATTCTTAGGTTTCTTTTCCTGTGTTGTAAGAGACCGCTCAGCACTAGTGCCATTTGCAACATAAAAGATTTCAGACGAAACAGCTTAACAGTCTTTGGCGTAGTGATCTCAGCTCGTTAGGATTTTTCAATTAGAGTCTTCATTTTCCCTGTAGACTTCAGCATGTGCGGTCCGAACTGGGAAGGAAACGAGAAGCAAGGTCAGATGGCTGCAGCTGAAACCTGGCTGAACTACTACCTGTCCAAGCTGTATGTGAAACCAGAACTCGGGCAGAGACTGTTCCCTTTATCAGCCGCCTTCTCTGCGTACGGATGTCACCTGCTCCACAGCCGTAACGTAAAGAGAAACCGGTGTCAACCACTGGTGGAATCACAGACTGGTTTGGGTGGGAAGGGACCTTAAAGCCCATCTAGTTCCAACCCCCCTGCCATGGGCAGGGACACCTTCCACTAGACCAGGTTGCTCAAAGCCTCATCCAGCCTGGCCTTGAACACTTCCAGGGATGGGGCATCCACAGCTTCTCTGGGCAACCTGTTCCAGTGCCTCACCCCCCTCTCTGGGAAGAACTTCTTCCTGATACCCAACCTAAACCTCCCTGCTTTCAATTTAAACCCATTACCCCTTGTCCTGTTCCTACAGGCCCTTGTAAAAAGTCCCCCCCAGCTTCCTTGTAGCCCCTTCAGGTACTGGAAGGTGCTATAAGGTCTCCCCGGAGCCTTCTCTTCTCCAGGCTGAACAAGCCCAACTCTCTCAGCCTGTCCCCAGAGCAGAGGTGCTCCAGCTCTCGGAGCTTTGTGGCCTCCTCCGGACTCGCTCCAAGAAGTCACTGAGAAGAGGCAACTAATCATCTGCTGGCGCAGGTCTGGCTAGAGAGCGCGCACTCGGCCACAGCGAAATAGCAAGACAGGCAGGGTTGAAGATGACAACCCGTTGCTCTAGCGGGAGTTCAACAGTTTCTGTTCTCTATCCTGCCTGTCTGTGCAAATCCCTCCAACAGCTGTATCACACGAGGGTATCGCCTGAGGACTGATCTAGCAAAGAAGTTACGTATCGGTAAGGAACAGATGACATGGTTATCAGCTCATTACGGAACAATTTTCATTTCACAAATTAAAACCTTCCGATTTTCTTAGCTTTGGAGGACTTGATGATCCTTTATCGCAAAAGATGGACTGTACATTTCAAAGCTGGAAAGTCACAAAAAACCCACATGTGAATAAAACACTGACGACTAACGCTCTTTTCCTCAAAGCCCCAGACATGCTGGGATACAAAGTGATTGATTCTTGGGGAATATCCAGCCTTCAGTTGCAAAGGACAACCTGAACGTTACAGAAACATACCTTAAAGGCCTAAGCCAGAAGGCACGTCAGTCACCGTTAACGTGCTGACGTACTCAGGAGCCCTGAGATTTGTGGCTTGGCAATCTCACTTTCCTCAGAGCTTAATTCAGAGCACAGCCAGCCCTCTGGGAGTTTTCATGTGTGCTTTTCCAAACACACAAGGAGGAAAATAACTCTTGGCCCTCTGGTTCTGTAGCACGAGGCTTCTAGTACTGCTTACTGACAAAGTTGATCTATACCACCCGGTTTATTAACTAAGGGTTTATTGCTAGAAACTTGCATCTGGAACGTTCACCACTTAAAAAACCCCTTACTTCAAATTTCAAATCAATCTGAAATAAAATGGAAGCCATTAACTTCTACCTTGATGTGAATTTAAAATATAATTCCATTTTAACCTTCTCACGCTAGAAAGAAACGGCTTTTACGTGATCAGCGTTCCCAATCACTAGAAGAAACTCCCCGTTCCAAGATCCAGCAGACATTCCAAACAATTCGCTTTCTGCCTTCCAAGGAAGGGCTCTGACACATTTCAGGATCTCGCTTCCAAATTTCGTGGGGGCGCTGCCTGAATGGTTATGGTCGGTATCAACAGGCAAACCCGCTGCCGGTTTGGTTCTGGCATGAGCCCTCGGGAACCACGGTTTCAGAACAACGCGTGCTCGTGCCAACGGAATGGATGCTTGTTTAAAAGAAACGGGAAAACTATCGCAGGGCTTTTTAAACTGAGGGCCAAAAGGGTACACGATCTTAAGCCTTGATACTAAAATCCCGAATCCTGGCCAATCAGCAGTAGTTCATAGGGTGCTGTGGGGGCAGGGATGCTGACTGCAGGTATTTGCATACGTTGGCTTTCACAACAACTCTGACTGAGTCGAAGCACATGTCCGGCATCACAATACTCACCAGCACTACCTCAGTCTTTGTCTTTGCTTCGTTCTTCGGCGTCACTTTTTCTGTTTCGCTCTGACTGTCACTTCGGTATCGATAAGCAAATTTCTTTTTGAGCGCTTCTGCTATTAAGGCTGCAGGATCTGTAGGGTCAGCCGCTTTAGGTTTTGTTCCTTCTGGTGACCTAGAACAAGAAAAGGAGAAACATCAATGTAGTCCGAAGCAAACCTTTACGAGTTGTGAATGCTTTTGCACTGTTTGTCAGGTGTTACATCAGCATCTGTCTCACCTCAAAACAGTCCTGAGCCACAAACCCAAATCTTTAGTGCAAACACCGTTAATGCATCAGCATTCATTCATATTTATTACCTTTTCACCGAGCGTAGTTTCACGCTGTTCATGTCTTTGAGGATTTCTAGCATGTTGGGTATTTCAGGTTTCTTTGGCCCATTTTCTGTCAGATTCTGTCCAGAGTTCGTCTTTTTGTTTCTCCTCTCTTTAATGAGCTCAACTGCAGACAGACCCTGCTGCAGACCTGGGGGAGGAGGAGGTGGCGGAGGAGGAGGTGGCGGCGGTGGAGGTGCAACAGGAGCAGCAGCTGAAGCAGCTGGACTTGATCCAACTACAAATAAAACGTGCATTACGTGTCAGTTGGCTTGTAAATCCCCTTTACATCTCAGAAATGCTCAGGTAAGAATATGACTACAATAGCTTCAATTCTCTCCCCTCTGCCTCCTTTAGATGATCACAGAACTTCATTCCTACACCACCTAAGTAGCCTCAACTGAAGAGCCACACAAAAAATCCTTCTCAAAGAGTGAGAAACGTTCTCTGAACTTCCAGCTCAAGCTCCAGGTGCACTCAGGTTTTTTCTTCACAATGTCTTTTAGTTACGTTCTGCTCCTGACATTACCAGTATTTTGCTTTCTTCCAAGGGGAAGGTACTGAGCTGGAAGTCACACACAACCTGCTACGTGAGCAGTGTTTTTTCCTGCTGATCACCACAAATAAGAAATTACTATACAAGATTTTTAAAATACGAATTTCAAAGTTCAAATAGTGCTTAAATTGATGTTTATTCCAGCTTTCTGACGTTATGGATTTTTAGGCCACGTAATCATCTGTCTGAAGACAGAGATTCATAGAATCATAGAAT
>NW_010266908.1:18962-19722 GCF_000690775.1 Eurypyga helias | reverse complement strand
TCCCCGGCTCCGTCCCGCCCCGAGCTCGCTCATCCGGGTGCAGTGGCACAGCTGGGAAGCAGGGCACTCACGGACTCGGCCCGCGCCCGTGCGGCGTCCTCTCCACTCTCGGTGCCTTGTCCGCTCCCCGCTGGCACCCACCCGGGGGAAAGGGGTTGCCACGCTCCCGCCGCTCCCTCCCGGTTGGGCGGCAGGAGACGGTGACATGCTCGACGCGCACCACGTGCAACCTTTTGTCGCGCCCAACACGGGGCCGCGTTCAAAGCCCTGGGCGACTCGGCTCGCCTCCTGCTTTCAGCTCAGCCCCTCCGGTTTCGGGGCTCCCACGGCCAACAAACGATCCCGGCCGCAGCTTCTCCCTCTGCACAATGGGAGCAACAACTGCCAGCTGCGGCAGGGGGAGGGGAGGTGGGGAACCCCCGGACGGGGTTCAGCGACACTTCAGTCGGAGAGGGTATCTCGGTGGCACATCTGTCACGACAGCAAAGCACAGTCAGTCTGCAGAGACCCAGAACAGCGCTGGCGTCTCGGCGCGACCTCGTGCTGGAACAGCGCTCACCACCCCATTAATGCTGCGTGATCTTAGCAAGAAATGCTTTGGGGTCTTTTTTTGTTGTTATTAGTATGAACACCAGGAGAGTCTTTGTTAAGGTGCCCCAACGAGATCCCCGATGACCCTGCAGCCCATCGTTATTAGCTTATCGGGCACGGCGAGTCACCTACGAGCCCATCTGCTTGAATCGCCGCATCCCAGGAGACT